>NW_026527793.1:0-25135 GCF_017976375.1 Cuculus canorus
ACGCAATACCAAGTAAAATACAATAAATGCAATGCATGCAATACAGCACAACACTTACCGTAAACTAAGACTGCATAATCATTACTGTACATATACCGTACACATGGTACAGTGCAATACACATGATACAATAGGGTACTCCCCAGTGATAGTATCAATACAATATGACACAACATTGATACATCTACGCTCCCATACAATACACACCTTACCACACAATGTTACATACAATATGGTACATACAAGACAACAGAAAATACAACACAATATAAAACAGAAGACAATAGGTACCAAATCCTACAAAGCAAATTATACATACCAAACCATACAATACATAAAATACAGTACAAAATGCATTAAAATACAAAATATATTACAATACATACAGTGATATAAAGTACGATAAATAGCAAACTACAATGGGTGCCATACTTAAAGTACATAAAATACAATACGTATTATGCGATACAAACAATGGTACATACAATGAAATATAAAATACAGTACAATAAAAATACAAAATAAAATACTATACGTATAGTATAATAAACAGTACAACACAAAATACAAACTACAATGTGAAACATACACATGTTACACATAAACATGATACATAAACATAAATATGAAACATTAACATGATACACACCACACCATACAATACAGCAAATACCATATAATAAACTACGTACACTAGATCAAACTAAACAAAAAACAGTACAAAATACAAAAAGCCCATAGGAAACACCTAACATACGATACATTGAATGCAAAAGGGAAAATAAAATAGGATGTATACAATAGGATACAGATAATGCGACACAAATAATACAATATTAACCATACTATACTAATGATATAAACAACTTGCTACAATCAATACAGCACATACCACAATGCCTGCAATAGAATACGTACCATACAATAACTGTAACACAGTACAAAATGCAATACACAATACGAGTCAAAGTGCAGTACAACACAAACTTCGCAAACTTTGCTGTGATGGCCCAGAGGAGTCTGGTGCCCACAGGTGACTTCTTTGTTCACCGCCTCTGAGGAATGCTGCGTTTGCCTTTTTTTGCCCTCCTTTCGTGGAGGTTTGCCGTGTTTTGCATTTTTCGGCATGGCCTTGGAAATGCTTGTGCTGCGCTTGTTGCTGTGGGCTGCCCTAGCAGCATGCCACGCTTGGCTTTTTTGCCAGCGTGCCACAGAGGATTTCCACGGTGTGCTTCTCCGCTGCGCTTCCCCAGAAGGGAGCTGTGCTTTCCTTCTTCTCCACAGCGCCTGTAAGTACCAGGCTTTGGTTTGAGTTTTGCTTGTTATTTTGTATTGTATTTTGTATTTCCTGGTATTGTCTGTGTAGAAGTTTGTATTGCCTTGGGGAGTCTTGTATTTTGTATTGTTTATTGCATGGCCTGTTATGTTAAGACTACCTTGTACGGTATGTTTACTCTTTAATGTGCCTGATTTTGTACTGTACTGCTGCCTTGGGAATGTTTTGTACGGTGCCGCACGCCCCCCAGTGCAGGTCGCACGCCCTGCAACAGCACTTGGGAGCAGGCTTCCGTGCACAGCCTGGCTTGGGGTCAAGGATGCCGAGCCGGTGTCGGGGGCCAGCCTTTGTGTCCTTGAGAGAACTGCGGTGTCCTGTTCCTCAATTGATCCCCTGCACTGCACAGCAAGAGTCCTGGATTTTTTGGCTGTTTGCCACCGTGCCCTGGAGGAGTCCCGTGCTTCGTTGTACTTCACATCACCTGGGAGGATTTCTGCACTTCGCGTCTTCCCGTTGCTGCCTCGTGGAGTTGTGCAGTTGTTTCTCTGCCTGCATTGCCCTGGAGGCGTCCTGCGCTTTGCTGCATTTCTGCAGAATGCCTGCGGAGTCCTGCGGTTCATTCTTGGTCTGCAATGCCTCATTGGAGTCCTGTGCTTGGCTTCTCGGCTGTGCCAGCCCCAGGAAGTGCTGCGCTTGGCATTTACCACGATGGTCTGCCGGCTCCGTGCTTCTGGCTTCTTCACGGCGCTACCCTGCAAAGTCTCGCACTCTGCTTCCTCAGCTGCACCGTCTTGGAGGAGTCCTTGAGTTTAATTCTTCCTGAGCTGCGGCTGGACATGTCCTGCTCTTTTCTTCCCATCCACAACCTTGGAGGAGTCCAGCACATGAGTTCTTCACCTGGCCCATCTTGGAGAAGTCCTGTGCTTTGTTTCCTCACCTGCACGTCTTTGGAGGAGGCCTGCGTATTTCTTCTTAGCCTGAGCCGCCCTGGAGGAGTGCTGTGCTTTGTTTCTTCCCATCCAGCACCTTTGAGGAGCCCTGCCTTTGCTTCTTGGCCTGCAGCAGCCTGGATGTTTCCAGCGCTTTTTTTCCTCAGCTGCACGTCTTTGGAGGAGTTGTGTGCTTTGTTTTTTTGGCTGTGCTGCTCTGGAGGAGTGGTGCGCTTTGCTTCTTTGCTGCGGTGGCCCAGAGGAGTCTGGTACCCACAGGTGCCTTCTTTGTTCACCGCCCATGAGGAGTGCTTTGTTTGCAATTTTTCCCTTTGTTTCCTGGAGGTTTGCTGTGCTTTTTTTTTTTTTTTTTTTTTTTTTCCAGCATGGCCTTGGATGTACTTGTGTTTCTCTTTTTCTATGGGCTGACCTAGAGGCATGCCATGCGTGGTGGTTTTGCCATCACACCCTGTAGAGACACAGCACTTTTTTGATCTTCATTTCATCTGGGAGTTTTTCTGTGCTTTCCTTCTTTGCCACATTGGGCCTTTGAGTTCTCTGCTTGGCTTCTTGCCCTGAACCCACTTGGATGAGTGCTACACTTCTTCTTACACTGCATCGCCCTTGAGGAATCCTTCACTTCACTTCTTGTCCTGCACCACCTTGGATGTGTACTGTGCTTTTTGTCCCCTGCATCACCTTGGAGGAGTCGTATGCCTTACTTTATCCCCTGCAACACTCTGTAGGTGTCCAGTGCTTCACTTCTTCTGGAGTCCTTTGGAAGTGTACTGCGGCTTTCTTATTCCCATGCAGCAGTTGGTTTCATATTGTATGGTGCAAATGCTATTGTTTGGCATGTTACGGTATGTATTGTCAAAACTGTATGTGTTGCTTGATATCCATGATGTAGTATTTTATGGTATGCAATTGTGTGGCGTAGCGTGGTATTGCATTTTGCAGTGAAGTGTGTTGTGTGCAACACATGAAATCCAAAATATTCCATAAATTATAAACCATAGAACGCAATACCAAGTAAAATACAATAAATGCAATGCATGCAATACAGCACAACACTTACCGTAAACTAAGACTGCATAATCATTACTGTACATATACCATAAATATGGTACAGTGCAATACACATGATACTATAGGGTACTCCCCAGTGATAGTATCAATACAATATGACACAACATTGATACATCTACGCTCCCATACAATACACACCCAGAAGACAATAGGTACCAAATCCTACAAAGCAAATTATACATACCAAACCATACTATACATAAAATACAGTACAAAATGCATTAAAATACAAAATATATTACAATACATACAGTGATATAAAGTACGATAAATAGCAAACTACAATGGGTGCCATACTTAAAGTACATAAAATACAATATATATTATGCGATACAATGGTACATATGATGAAACATAAAATACAGTACAATAAAAATACAAAATAAAATACTATACGTATAGTATAATAAACAGTACAACACAAAATACAAACTACAATGTGAAACATACACATGTTACACATAAACATGATACATAAACATAAATATGAAACATTAACATGATACACACCACACCATACAATACAGCAAATACCATATAATAAACTACGTACACTAGATCAAACTAAACAAAAAACAGTACAAAATACAAAAAGCCCATAGGAAACACCTAACATACGATACATTGAATGCAAAAGGGAAAATAAAATAGGATGTATACAATAGGATACAGATAATGCGACACAAATAATACAATATTAACCATACTATACTAATGATATAAACAACTTGCTACAATCAATACAGCACATACCACAATGCCTGCAATAGAATACGTACCATACAATAACTGTAACACAGTACAAAATGCAATACACAATACGAGTCAAAGTGCAGTACAACACAAACTTCGCAAACTTTGCTGCGATGGCCCAGAGGAGTCTGGTGCCCGCAGGTGCCTTCTTTGTTCACCGCCTGTGAGGAGTGCTGCGTTTGCTTTTTTTGCCCTCCTTTCGTGGAGGTTTGACGTGCTTTGCATTTTTCGTCACGGCCTTGGAAATGCTTGTGCTGCGCTTGTTGCTGTGGGCTGCCCTAGCAGCATGCCACGCTTGGCTTTTTTGCCAGCGTGCCACAGAGGATTTCCACGGTGTGCTTCTCCGCTGCGCTTCCCCAGAAGGGAGCTGTGCTTTCCTTCTTCTCCACAGCGCCTGTAAGTACCAGGCTTTGGTTTGAGTTTTGCTTGTTATTTTGTATTGTATTTTGTATTTCCTGGTATTGTCTGTGTAGAAGTTTGTATTGCCTGGGGAGTCTTGTATTTTGTATTGTTTATTGCATGGCCTGTTATGTTAAGACTACCTTGTACGGTATGTTTACTCTTTAATGTGCCTGATTTTGTACTGTACTGCTGCCTTGGGAATGTTTTGTACGGTGCCGCACGCCCCCCAGTGCAGGTCGCACGCCCTGCAACAGCACTTGGGAGCAGGCTTCCGTGCACAGCCTGGCTTGGGGTCAAGGATGCCGAGCCGGTGTCGGGGGCCAGCCTTTGTGTCCTTGAGAGAACTGCGGTGTCCTGTTCCTCAATTGATCCCCTGCACTGCACAGCAAGAGTCCTGGATTTTTTGGCTGTTTGCCACCGTGCCCTGGAGGAGTCCCGTGCTTCGTTGTACTTCACATCACCTGGGAGGATTTCTGCACTTCGCGTCTTCCCGTTGCTGCCTCGTGGAGTTGTGCAGTTGTTTCTCTGCCTGCATTGCCCTGGAGGCGTCCTGCGCTTTGCTGCATTTCTGCAGAATGCCTGCGGAGTCCTGCGGTTCATTCTTGGTCTGCAATGCCTCATTGGAGTCCTGTGCTTGGCTTCTCGGCTGTGCCAGCCCCAGGAACTGCTGCGCTTGGCATTTACCACGATGGTCTGCCGGCTCCGTGCTTCTGGCTTCTTCACGGCGCTACCCTGCAAAGTCTCGCACTCTGCTTCCTCAGCTGCACCGTCTTGGAGGAGTCCTTGAGTTTAATTCTTCCTGAGCTGCGGCTGGACATGTCCTGCTCTTTTCTTCCCATCCACAACCTTGGAGGAGTCCAGCACATCAGTTCTTCACCTGGCCCATCTTGGAGAAGTCCTGTGCTTTGTTTCCTCACCTGCACGTCTTTGCAGGAGGCCTGCATATTTCTTCTTAGCCTGAGCCGCCCTGGAGGAGTGCTGTGCTTTTCTACCCGCCCAGCACCTTTGAGGAGCCCTGCCTTTGCTTCTTGGCCTGCAGCAGCCTGGATGTTTCCAGCGCTTTTTTTCCTCAGCTGCACGTCTTTGGAGGAGTTGTGTGCTTTGTTTATTCGGCTGTGCTGCTCTGGAGGAGTGGTGCGCTTTGCTTCTTTGCTGTAATGGCCCAGAGGAGTCTGGTGCCCACAGCTGCCTTCTTTCTTCATCGCCCATGAGGAGTGCTTTGTTTGCCACTTTTTTTTCCTTTGTTTCCTGGAGATTTGCTGTGCTTTTTTTTTTTTTTTTCCAGCATGGCCTTGGATGTACTTGTGTTTCTCTTTTTCTATGGGCTGACTTAGAGGCATGTCATACGTGGTGGTTTTGCCATCACACCCTGTAGAGACACAGCACTTTTTTGATCTTCATTTCATCTGGGAGTTTTTCTGTGCTTTCCTTCTTTGACACATTGCGCCTTTGAGTTCTCTGCTTGGCTTCTTGCCCTGAACCCACTTGGATGAGTGCTACACTTCTTCTTACACTGCATCGCCCTTGAGGAATCCTTCACTTCACTTCTTGTCCTGCACCACCTTGGATGTGTACTGTGCTTTTTGTCCCCTGCATCACCTTGGAGGAGTCGTATGCCTTACTTTATCCCCTGCAACACTCTATAGGTGTCCAGTGCTTCACTTCTTCTGGAGTCCTTTGGAAGTGTACTGCGGCTTTCTTATTCCCATGCAGCACTTGGTTTCATATTGTATGGTGCAAATGGTATTGTTTGGCACGTTACGGTATGTATTGTCAAAACTGTATGTGTTGCATGATATCCATGATGTAGTATTTTATGGTATGGAATTGTGTGGCGTAGCCTGGTATTGCATTTTGCAGTGAAGTGTATTGTATGCAACACATGAAATCCAAAATATTCCACAACGTATAAACCATAGAACGCAATACCAAGGAAAATACAATAAATCCAATGCATGCAATACAGCACAACACTTACCGTAAACTAAGACTGCATAATCATTACTGTACATATACCATACACATGGTACAGTGCAATACACATGGTACAATAGGGTACTCCCCAGTGATAGTATCAATACAATATGACACAACATTGATACATCTACGCTCCCATACAATACACACCTTACCACACAATGTTACATACAATATGGTACATACAAGACAACAGAAAATACAACACAATATAAAACAGAAGACAATAGGTACCAAATCCTACAAAGCAAATTATACATACCAAACCATACAATACATAAAATACAGTACAAAATGCATTAAAATACAAAATATATTACAATACATACAGTGATATAAAGTACGATAAATAGCAAACTACAATGGGTGCCATACTTAAAGTACATAAAATACAATACATATTATGCGATACAAACAATGGTACATACAATGAAATATAAAATACAGTACAATAAAAATACAAAATAAAATACTATACGTATAATATAATAAACAGTACAACACAAAATACAAACTGCAATGTCCTACATACAACATGATACACACCACACCATACAATACAGCAAATACCATATAATAAACTACGTACACTAGATCAAACTAAACAAAAAACAGTACAAAATACAAAAAGCCCATAGGAAACACCTAACATACGATACATTGAATGCAAAAGGGAAAATAAAATAGGATGTATACAATAGGATACAGATAATGCGACACAAATAATACAATATTAACCATACTATACTAATGATACAAACAACTTGCTACAATCAATACAGCACATACCACAATGCCTGCAATAGAATACGTACCATACAATAACTGTAACACAGTACAAAATGCAATACACAATACGAGTCAACGTGCAGTACAACACAAACTTCGCAAACTTTGCTGCGATGGCCCAGAGGAGTCTGGTGCCCGCAGGTGCCTTCTTTGTTCACCGCCTGTGAGGAGTGCTGCGTTTGCCTTTTTTTGCCCTCCTTTCGTGGAGGTTTGCCGTGCATTGCATTTTTCGGCATGGCCTTGGAAATGCTTGTGCTGCGCTTGTTGCTGTGGGCTGCCCTAGCAGCATGCCACGCTTGGCTTTTTTGCCAGCGTGCCACAGAGGATTTCCACGGTGTGCTTCTCCGCTGCGCTTCCCCAGAATGGAGCTGTGCTTTCCTTCTTCTCCACAGCGCCTGTAAGTACCAGGCTTTGGTTTGAGTTTTGCTTGTTATTTTGTATTGTATTTTGTATTTCCTGGTATTGTCTGTGTAGAAGTTTGTATTGCCTGGGGAGTCTTGTATTTTGTATTGTTTATTGCATGGCCTGTTATGTTAAGACTACCTTGTACGGTATGTTTACTCTTTAATGTGCCTGATTTTGTACTGTACTGCTGCCTTGGGAATGTTTTGTACGGTGCCGCACGCCCCCCAGTGCAGGTCGCACGCCCTGCAACAGCACTTGGGAGCAGGCTTCCGTGCACAGCCTGGCTTGGGGTCAAGGATGCCGAGCCGGTGTCGGGGGCCAGCCTTTGTGTCCTTGAGAGAACTGCGGTGTCCTGTTCCTCAATTGATCCCCTGCACTGCACAGCAAGAGTCCTGGATTTTTTGGCTGTTTGCCACCGTGCCCTGGAGGAGTCCCGTGCTTCGTTGTACTTCACATCACCTGGGAGGATTTCTGCACTTCGCGTCTTCCCGTTGCTGCCTCGTGGAGTTGTGCAGTTGTTTCTCTGCCTGCATTGCCCTGGAGGCGTCCCTGCGCTTTGCTGCATTTCTGCAGAATGCCTGCGGAGTCCTGCGGTTCATTCTTGGTCTGCAATGCCTCATTGGAGTCCTGTGCTTGGCTTCTCGGCTGTGCCAGCCCCAGGAACTGCTGCGCTTGGCATTTACCACGATGGTCTGCCGGCTCCGTGCTTCTGGCTTCTTCACGGCGCTACCCTGCAAAGTCTCGCACTCTGCTTCCTCAGCTGCACCGTCTTGGAGGAGTCCTTGAGTTTAATTCTTCCTGAGCTGCGGCTGGACATGTCCTGCTCTTTTCTTCCCATCCACAACCTTGGAGGAGTCCAGCACATGAGTTCTTCACCTGGCCCATCTTGGAGAAGTCCTGTGCTTTGTTTCCTCGCCTGCACGTCTTTGGAGGAGGCCTGCGTATTTCTTCTTAGCCTGAGCCGCCCTGGAGGAGTGCTGTGCTTTTCTTCCCGTCCAGCACCTTTGAGGAGCCCTGCCTTTGCTTCTTGGCCTGCAGCAGCCTGGATGTTTCCAGCGCTTTTTTTCCTCAGCTGCACGTCTTTGGTGGAATTGGGTGCTTTGGTTTTTTGGCTGTGCTGCTCTGGAGGAGCGGTGCGATTTGCTTCTTTGCTGCGGTGGCCCAGAGGAGTCTGGTGCCCACAGTTGTCTTCTTTGTTCACCGCCCATGAGGAGTGCTTTGTTTGCAATTTTTCCCTTTGTTTCCTGGAGGTTTGCCGTGTCTTTTTTTTTTTTTTTTTTTTTTTCCAGCATGGCCTTGGATGTACTTGTGTTTCTCTTTTTCTATGGGCTGACCTAGAGGCATGCCATGCGTGGTGGTTTTGCCATCACACCCTGTAGAGACACAGCACTTTTTTGATCTTCATTTCATCTGGGAGTTCTTCTGTGCTTTCCTTCTTTGACACATTGCGCCTTTGAGTTCTCTGCTTGGCTTCTTGCCCTGAACCCACTTGGATGAGTGCTACACTTCTTCTTACACTGCATCGCCCCTGAGGAATCCTTCACTTCACTTCTTGTCCTGCACCACCTTGGATGTGTACTGTGCTTTTTGTCCCCTGCATCACCTTGGAGGAGTCGTATGCCTTACTTTATCCCCTGCAACACTCTGTAGGTGTCCAGTGCTTCACTTCTTCTGGAGTCCTTTGGAAGTGTACTGCGGCTTTCTTATTCCCATGCAGCACTTGGTTTCATATTGTATGGTGCAAATGGTATTGTTTGGCACGTTACGGTATGTATTGTCAAAACTGTATGTGTTGCATGATATCCATGATGTAGTATTTTATGGTATGGAATTGTGTGGCGTAGCGTGGTATTGCATTTTGCAGTGAAGTGTATTGTATGCAACACATGAAATCCAAAATATTCCACAAAGTATAAACCATAGAACGCAATACCAAGGAAAATACAATAAATCCAATGCATGCAATACAGCACAACACTTACCGTAAACTAAGACTGCATAATCATTACTGTACATATACCATACACATGGTACAGTGCAATACACATGATACAATAGGGTACTCCCCAGTGATAGTATCAATACAATATGACACAACATTGATACATCTACGCTCCCATACAATACACACCTTACCACACAATGTTACATACAATATGGTACACACAAGACAACAGAAAATGCAACACAATATAAAACAGATGACAATAGGTACCAAATCCTACAAAGCAAATTATACATACCAAACCATACAATACATAAAATACAGTACAAAATGCATTAAAATACAAAATATATTACAATACATACAGTGATATAAAGTACGATAAATAGCAAACTACAATGGGTGCCATACTTAAAGTACATAAAATACAATACGTATTATGCGATACAAACAATGGTACATACAATGAAATATAAAATACAGTACAATAAAAATACAAAATAAAATACTATACGTATAGTATAATAAACAGTACAACACAAAATACAAACTGCAATGTGATACATACAACATGATACACACCACACCATACAATACAGCAAATACCATATAATAAACTACGTACACTAGATCAAACTAAACAAAAAACAGTACAAAATACAAAAAGCCCATAGGAAACACCTAACATACGATACATTGAATGCAAAAGGGAAAATAAGATAGGATGTATACAATAGGATACAGATAATGCGACACAAATAATACAATATTAACCATACTATACTAATGATATAAACAACTTGCTACAATCAATACAGCACATACCACAATGCCTGCAATAGAATACGTACCATACAATAACTGTAACACAGTACAAAATGCAATACACAATACGAATCAACGTGCAGTACAACACAAACTTCGCAAACTTTGCTGCGATGGCCCAGAGGAGTCTGGTGCCCGCAGGTGCCTTCTTTGTTCACCGCCTGTGAGGAGTGCTGCGTTTGCCTTTTTTGCCCTCCTTTCGTGGAGGTTTGACGTGCTTTGCATTTTTCGTCACGGCCTTGGAAATGCTTGTGCTGCGCTTGTTGCTGTGGGCTGCCCTAGCAGCATGCCACGCTTGGCTTTTTTGCCAGCGTGCCACAGAGGATTTCCACGGTGTGCTTCTCCGCTGCGCTTCCCCAGAAGGGAGCTGTGCTTTCCTTCTTCTCCACAGCGCCTGTAAGTACCAGGCTTTGGTTTGAGTTTTGCTTGTTATTTTGTATTGTATTTTGTATTTCCTGGTATTGTCTGTGTAGAAGTTTGTATTGCCTCGGGAGTCTTGTATTTTGTATTGTTTATTGCATGGCCTGTTATGTTAAGACTACCTTGTACGGTATGTTTACTCTTTAATGTGCCTGATTTTGTACTGTACTGCTGCCTTGGGAATGTTTTGTACGGTGCCGCACGCCCCCCAGTGCAGGTCGCACGCCCTGCAACAGCACTTGGGAGCAGGCTTCCGTGCACAGCCTGGCTTGGGGTCAAGGATGCCGAGCCGGTGTCGGGGGCCAGCCTTTGTGTCCTTGAGAGAACTGCGGTGTCCTGTTCCTCAATTGATCCCCTGCACTGCACAGCAAGAGTCCTGGATTTTTTGGCTGTTTGCCACCGTGCCCTGGAGGAGTCCCGTGCTTCGTTGTACTTCACATCACCTGGGAGGATTTCTGCACTTCGCGTCTTCCCGTTGCTGCCTCGTGGAGTTGTGCAGTTGTTTCTCTGCCTGCATTGCCCTGGAGGCGTCCCGCGCTTTGCTGCATTTCTGCAGAATGCCTGCGGAGTCCTGCGGTTCATTCTTGGTCTGCAATGCCTCATTGGAGTCCTGTGCTTGGCTTCTCGGCTGTGCCAGCCCCAGGAACTGCTGCGCTTGGCATTTACCACGATGGTCTGCCGGCTCCGTGCTTCTGGCTTCTTCACGGCGCTACCCTGCAAAGTCTCGCACTCTGCTTCCTCAGCTGCACCGTCTTGGAGGAGTCCTTGAGTTTAATTCTTCCTGAGCTGCGGCTGGACATGTCCTGCTCTTTTCTTCCCATCCACAACCTTGGAGGAGTCCAGCACATGAGTTCTTCACCTGGCCCATCTTGGAGAAGTCCTGTGCTTTGTTTCCTCACCTGCACGTCTTTGGAGGAGGCCTGCGTATTTCTTCTTAGCCTGAGCCGCCCTGGAGGAGTGCTGTGCTTTGTTTCTTCCCATCCAGCACCTTTGAGGAGCCCTGCCTTTGCTTCTTGGCCTGCAGCAGCCTGGATGTTTCCAGCGCTTTTTTTCCTCAGCTGCACGTCTTTGGAGGAGTTGTGTGCTTTGTTTTCTCGGCTGTGCTGCTCTGGAGGAGTGGTGCGCTTTGCTTCTTTGCTGCTATGGCCCAGAGGAGTCTGGTGCCCGCAGGTGCCTTCTTTGTTCACCGCCCATGAGGAGTGCTTTGTTTGCAATTTTTCCCTTTGTTTCCTGGAGGTTTGCCGTGTCTTTTTTTTTTTTTTTTTTTTTTTTCCAGCATGGCCTTGGATGTACTTGTGTTTCTCTTTTTCTATGGGCTGACCTAGAGGCATGCCATGCGTGGTGGTTTTGCCATCACACCCTGTAGAGACACAGCACTTTTTTGATCTTCATTTCATCTGGGAGTTCTTCTGTGCTTTCCTTCTTTGCCACATTGGGCCTTTGAGTTCTCTGCTTGGCTTCTTGCCCTGAACCCACTTGGATGAGTGCTACACTTCTTCTTACACTGCATCGCCCCTGAGGAATCCTTCACTTCACTTCTTGTCCTGCACCACCTTGGATGTGTACTGTGCTTTTTGTCCCCTGCATCACCTTGGAGGAGTCGTATGCCTTACTTTATCCCCTGCAACACTCTGTAGGTGTCCAGTGCTTCACTTCTTCTGGAGTCCTTTGGAAGTGTACTGCGGCTTTCTTATTCTCATGCAGCACTTGGTTTCATATTGTATGGTGCAAATGGTATTGTTTGGCACGTTACGGTATGTATTGTCAAAACTGTATGTGTTGCATGATATCCATGATGTAGTATTTTATGGTATGGAATTGTGTGGCGTAGCATGGTATTGCATTTTGCAGTGAAGTGTGTTGTGTGCAACACATGAAATCCAAAATATTCCATAAATTATAAACCATAGAACGCAATACCAAGGAAAATACAATAAATCCAATGCATGCAATACAGCACAACACTTACCGTAAACTAAGACTGCATAATCATTACTGTACATATACCGTACACATGGTACAGTGCAATACACATGATACAATAGGGTACTCCCCAGTGATAGTATCAATACAATATGACACAACATTGATACATCTACGCTCCCATACAATACACACCTTACCACACAATGTTACATACAATATGGTACATACAAGACAACAGAAAATACAACACAATATAAAACAGAAGACAATAGGTACCAAATCCTACAAAGCAAATTATACATACCAAACCATACAATACATAAAATACAGTACAAAATGCATTAAAATACAAAATATATTACAATACATACAGTGATATAAAGTACGATAAATAGCAAACTACAATGGGTGCCATACTTAAAGTACATAAAATACAATACATATTATGCGATACAAACAATGGTACATACAATGAAATATAAAATACAGTACAATAAAAATACAAAATAAAATACTATACGTATAATATAATAAACAGTACAACACAAAATACAAACTGCAATGTGATACATACAACATGATACACACCACACCATACAATACAGCAAATACCATATAATAAACTACATACACTAGATCAAACTAAACAAAAACCAGTACAAAATACAAAAAGCCCATAGGAAACACCTAACATACGATACATTGAATGCAAAAGGGAAAATAAAATAGGATGTATACAATAGGATACAGATAATGCGACACAAATAATACAATATTAACCATACTATACTAATGATACAAACAACTTGCTACAATCAATACAGCACATACCACAATGCCTGCAATAGAATACGTACCATACAATAACTGCAACACAGTACAAAATGCAATACACAATACGAATCAACGTGCAGTACAACACAAACTTCGCAAACTTTGCTGTAACGGCCCAGAGGAGTCTGGTGCCCACAGGTGACTTCTTTGTTCACCGCCTGTGAGGAGTGCTGCGTTTGCCTTTTTTTGCCCTCCTTTCGTGGAGGTTTGCCATGCATTGCATTTTTCGGCATGGCCTTGGAAATGCTTGTGCTGCGCTTGTTGCTGTGGGCTGCCCTAGCAGCATGCCACGCTTGGCTTTTTTGCCAGCGTGCCACAGAGGATTTCCACGGTGTGCTTCTCCGCTGCGCTTCCCCAGAAGGGAGCTGTGCTTTCCCTGTTCTCCACAGCGCCTGTATGTACCAGGCTTTGGTTTGAGTTTTGCTTGTTATTTTGTATTGTATTTTGTATTTCCTGGTATTGTCTGTGTTGAAGTTTGTATTGCCTCGGGAGTCTTGTATTTTGTATTGTTTATTGCATGGCCTGTTATGTTAAGACTATCTTGTACGGTGTGTTTACTCTTTAATGTGCCTGATTTTGTACTGTACTGCTGCCTTGGGAATGTTTTGTACGGTGCCGCACGCCCCCCAGTGCAGGTCGCACGCCCTGCAACAGCACTTGGGAGCAGGCTTCCGTGCACAGCCTGGCTTGGGGTCAAGGATGCCGAGCCGGTGTCGGGGGCCAGCCTTTGTGTCCTTGAGAGAACTGCGGTGTCCTGTTCCTCAATTGATCCCCTGCACTGCACAGCAAGAGTCCTGGATTTTTTGGCTGTTTGCCACCGTGCCCTGGAGGAGTCCCGTGCTTCGTTGTACTTCACATCACCTGGGAGGATTTCTGCACTTCGCGTCTTCCCGTTGCTGCCTCGTGGAGTTGTGCAGTTGTTTCTCTGCCTGCATTGCCCTGGAGGCGTCCCGCGCTTTGCTGCATTTCTGCAGAATGCCTGCGGAGTCCTGCGGTTCATTCTTGGTCTGCAATGCCTCATTGGAGTCCTGTGCTTGGCTTCTCGGCTGTGCCAGCCCCAGGAACTGCTGCGCTTGGCATTTACCACGATGGTCTGCCGGCTCCGTGCTTCTGGCTTCTTCACGGCGCTACCCTGCAAAGTCTCGCACTCTGCTTCCTCAGCTGCACCGTCTTGGAGGAGTCCTTGAGTTTAATTCTTCCTGAGCTGCGGCTGGACATGTCCTGCTCTTTTCTTCCCATCCACAACCTTGGAGGAGTCCAGCACATCAGTCCTTCACCTGGCCCATCTTGGAGAAGTCCTGTGCTTTGTTTCATCGCCTGCACGTCTTTGGAGGAGGCCTGCGTATTTCTTCTTAGCCTGAGCCGCCCTGGAGGAGTGCTGTGCTTTTCTACCCGCCCAGCACCTTTGAGGAGCCCTGCCTTTGCTTCTTGGCCTGCAGCAGCCTGGATGTTTCCAGCGCTTTTTTTCCTCAGCTGCACGTCTTTGGAGGAGTTGTGTGCTTTGTTTTTTTGGCTGTGCTGCTCTGGAGGAGTGGTGCGCTTTGCTTCTTTGCTGCGGTGGCCCAGAGGAGTCTGGTGCCCACAGGTGTCTTCTTTGTTCATCGCCCATGAGGAGTGCTTTGTTTGCAATTTTTCCCTTTGTTTCCTGGAGGTTTGCCGTGTCTTTTTTTTTTTTTTTTTTTTTTTCCAGCATGGCCTTGGATGTACTTGTGTTTCTCTTTTTCTATGGGCTGACCTAGAGGCATGTCATCCCTGGTGGTTTTCCCATCACACCCTGTAGAGACACAGCACTTTTTTGATCTTCATTTCATCTGGGAGTTTTTCTGTGCTTTCCTTCTTTGACACATTGCGCCTTTGAGTTCTCTGCTTGGCTTCTTGCCCTGAACCCACTTGGATGAGTGCTACACTTCTTCTTACACTGCATCGCCCTTGAGGAATCCTTCACTTCACTTCTTGTCCTGCACCACCTTGGATGTGTACTGTGCTTTTTGTCCCCTGCATCACCTTGGAGGAGTCGTATGCCTTACTTTATCCCCTGCAACACTCTATAGGTGTCCAGTGCTTCACTTCTTCTGGAGTCCTTTGGAAGTGTACTGCGGCTTTCTTATTCCCATGCAGCACTTGGTTTCATATTGTATGGTGCAAATGGTATTGTTTGGCACGTTACGGTATGTATTGTCAAAACTGTGTGTGTTGCATGATATCCATGATGTAGTATTTTATGGTATGGAATTGTGTGGCGTAGCGTGGTATTGCATTTTGCAGTGAAGTGTGTTGTATGCAACACATGAAATCCAAAATATTCCATAAAGTATAAACCATAGAACGCAATACCAAGGAAAATACAATAAATCCAATGCATGCAATACAGCACAACACTTACCGTAAACTAAGACTGCATAATCATTACTGTACATATACCATAAACATGGTACAGTGCAATACACATGATACAATAGGGTACTCCCCAGTGATAGTATCAATACAATATGACACAACATTGATACATCTACGCTCCCATACAATACACACCTTACCACACAATGTTACATACAATATGGTACATACAAGACAACAGAAAATACAACACAATATAAAACAGATGACAATAGGTACCAAATCCTACAAAGCAAATTATACATACCAAACCATACAATACATAAAATACAGTACAAAATGCATTAAAATACAAAATATATTACAATACATACAGTGATATAAAGTACGATAAATAGCAAACTACAATGGGTGCCATACTTAAAGTACATAAAATACAATACATATTATGCGATACAAACAATGGTACATACAATGAAATATAAAATACAGTACAATAAAAATACAAAATAAAATACTATACGTATAATATAATAAACAGTACAACACAAAATACAAACTGCAATGTGATACATACAACATGATACACACCACACCATACAATACAGCAAATACCATATAATACACTACGTACACTAGATCAAACTAAACAAAAACCAGTACAAAATACAAAAAGCCCATAGGAAACACCTAACATACGATACATTGAATGCAAAAGGGAAAATAAGATAGGATGTATACAATAGGATACAGATAATGCGACACAAATAATACAATATTAACCATACTATACTAATGATATAAACAACTTGCTACAATCAATACAGCACATACCACAATGCCTGCAATAGAATACGTACCATACAATAACTGTAACACAGTACAAAATGCAATACACAATACGAATCAACGTGCAGTACAACACAAACTTCGCAAACTTTGCTGCGATGGCCCAGAGGAGTCTGGTGCCCACAGGTGACTTCTTTGTTCACCGCCTGTGAGGAGTGCTGCGTTTGCCTTTTTTTGCCCTCCTTTCGTGGAGGTTTGCCGTGCATTGCATTTTTCGGCATGGCCTTGGAAATGCTTGTGCTGCGCTTGTTGCTGTGGGCTGCCCTAGCAGCATGCCACGCTTGGCTTTTTTGCCAGCGTGCCACAGAGGATTTCCACGGTGTGCTTCTCCGCTGCGCTTCCCCAGAATGGAGCTGTGCTTTCCTTCTTCTCCACAGCGCCTGTAAGTACCAGGCTTTGGTTTGAGTTTTGCTTGTTATTTTGTATTGTATTTTGTATTTCCTGGTATTGTCTGTGTTGAAGTTTGTATTGCCTCGGGAGTCTTGTATTTTGTATTGTTTATTGCATGGCCTGTTATGTTAAGACTACCTTGTACGGTATGTTTACTCTTTAATGTGCCTGATTTTGTACTGTACTGCTGCCTTGGGAATGTTTTGTACGGTGCCGCACGCCCCCCAGTGCAGGTCGCACGCCCTGCAACAGCACTTGGGAGCAGGCTTCCGTGCACAGCCTGGCTTGGGGTCAAGGATGCCGAGCCGGTGTCGGGGGCCAGCCTTTGTGTCCTTGAGAGAACTGCGGTGTCCTGTTCCTCAATTGATCCCCTGCACTGCACAGCAAGAGTCCTGGATTTTTTGGCTGTTTGCCACCGTGCCCTGGAGGAGTCCCGTGCTTCGTTGTACTTCACATCACCTGGGAGGATTTCTGCACTTCGCGTCTTCCCGTTGCTGCCTCGTGGAGTTGTGCAGTTGTTTCTCTGCCTGCATTGCCCTGGAGGCGTCCCGCGCTTTGCTGCATTTCTGCAGAATGCCTGCGGAGTCCTGCGGTTCATTCTTGGTCTGCAATGCCTCATTGGAGTCCTGTGCTTGGCTTCTCGGCTGTGCCAGCCCCAGGAACTGCTGCGCTTGGCATTTACCACGATGGTCTGCCGGCTCCGTGCTTCTGGCTTCTTCACGGCGCTACCCTGCAAAGTCTCGCACTCTGCTTCCTCGGCTGCACCGTCTTGGAGGAGTCCTTCAGTTTACTTCTTCCTGAGCTGCGCCTGGAGATGTCCTGCTCTTTTCTTACCGTCCAGCCTTGGAGGAGTCCAGCACATCAGTTCTTCACCTGGCCCATCTTGGAGAAGTCCTGTGCTTTGTTTCCTCGCCTGCACGTCTTTGGAGGAGGCCTGCGTATTTCTTCTTAGCCTGAGCCGCCCTGGAGGAGTGCTGTGCTTTTCTACCCGCCCAGCACCTTTGAGGAGCCCTGCCTTTGCTTCTTGGCCTGCAGCAGCCTGGATGTTTCCAGCGCTTTTTTTCCTCAGCTGCACGTCTTTGGAGGAGTTGTGTGCTTTGTTTTTTTGGCTGTGCTGCTCTGGAGGAGTGGTGCGCTTTGCTTCTTTGCTGTAATGGCCCAGAGGAGTCTGGTGCCCACAGCTGCCTTCTTTCTTCATCGCCCATGAGGAGTGCTTTGTTTGCCACTTTTTTTCCTTTGTTTCCTGGAGATTTGCTGTGCTTTTTTTTTTTTTTTTCCAGCATGGCCTTGGATGTACTTGTGTTTCTCTTTTTCTATGGGCTGACTTAGAGGCATGTCATACGTGGTGGTTTTGCCATCACACCCTGTAGAGACACAGCACTTTTTTGATCTTCATTTCATCTGGGAGTTTTCCTGTGCTTTCCTTCTTTGACACATTGCGCCTTTGAGTTCTCTGCTTGGCTTCTTGCCCTGAACCCACTTGGATGAGTGCTACACTTCTTCTTACACTGCATCGCCCCTGAGGAATCCTTCACTTCACTTCTTGTCCTGCACCACCTTGGATGTGTACTGTGCTTTTTGTCCCCTGCATCACCTTGGAGGAGTCGTATGCCTTACTTTATCCCCTGCAACACTCTATAGGTGTCCAGTGCTTCACTTCTTCTGGAGTCCTTTGGAAGTGTACTGCGGCTTTCTTATTCTCATGCAGCACTTGGTTTCATATTGTATGGTGCAAATGGTATTGTTTGGCACGTTACGGTATGTATTGTCAAAACTGTATGTGTTGCATGATATCCATGATGTAGTATTTTATGGTATGGAATTGTGTGGCGTAGCATGGTATTGCATTTTGCAGTGAAGTGTGTTGTATGCAACACATGAAATCCAAAATATTCCATAAAGTATAAACCATAGAACGCAATACCAAGTAAAATACAATAAATGCAATGCATGCAATACAGCACAACACTTACCGTAAACTAAGACTGCATAATCATTACTGTACATATACCGTACACATGGTACAGTGCAATACACATGATACAATAGGGTACTCCCCAGTGATAGTATCAATACAATATGACACAACATTGATACATCTACGCTCCCATACAATACACACCTTACCACACAATGTTACATACAATATGGTACATACAAGACAACAGAAAATACAACACAATATAAAACAGAAGACAATAGGTACCAAATCCTACAAAGCAAATTATACATACCAAACCATACAATACATAAAATACAGTACAAAATGCATTAAAATACAAAATATATTACAATACATACAGTGATATAAAGTACGATAAATAGCAAACTACAATGGGTGCCATACTTAAAGTACATAAAATACAATACATATTATGCGATACAAACAATGGTACATACAATGAAATATAAAATACAGTACAATAAAAATACAAAATAAAATACTATACGTATAATATAATAAACAGTACAACACAAAATACAAACTGCAATGTCATACATACAACATGATACACACCACACCATACAATACAGCAAATACCATATAATAAACTACATACACTAGATCAAACTAAACAAAAAACAGTACAAAATACAAAAAGCCCATAGGAAACACCTAACATACGATACATTGAATGCAAAAGGGAAAATAAGATAGGATGTATACAATAGGATACAGATAATGCGACACAAATAATACAATATTAACCATACTATACTAATGATATAAACAACTTGCTACAATCAATACAGCACATACCACAATGCCTGCAATAGAATACGTACCATACAATAACTGTAACACAGTACAAAATGCAATACACAATACGAATCAACGTGCAGTACAACACAAACTTCGCAAACTTTGCTGTAACGGCCCAGAGGAGTCTGGTGCCCACAGGTGACTTCTTTGTTCACCGCCTGTGAGGAGTGCTGCGTTTGCCTTTTTTTGCCCTCCTTTCGTGGAGGTTTGCCATGCATTGCATTTTTCGGCATGGCCTTGGAAATGCTTGTGCTGCGCTTGTTGCTGTGGGCTGCCCTAGCAGCATGCCACGCTTGGCTTTTTTGCCAGCGTGCCACAGAGGATTTCCACGGTGTGCTTCTCCGCTGCGCTTCCCAAGAATGGAGCTGTGCTTTCCTTCTTCTCCACAGCGCCTGTAAGTACCAGGCTTTGGTTTGAGTTTTGCTTGTTATTTTGTATTGTATTTTGTATTTCCTGGTATTGTCTGTGTTGAAGTTTGTATTGCCTCGGGAGTCTTGTATTTTGTATTGTTTATTGCATGGCCTGTTATGTTAAGACTATCTTGTATGGTATGTTTACTCTTTAATGTGTCTGCTTTTGTACTGTACTGCTGCCTTGGGAATGTTTTGTACGGTGCCGCACGCCCCCCAGCGCAGGTCGCACGCCCTGCACCAGCACTTGGGAGGAGGCTTCCGTGCACAGCCTGGCTTGGGGTCAAGGATGCCGAGCCGGTGTCGGGGGCCAGCCTTTGTGTCCTTGAGAGAACTGCGGTGTCCTGTTCCTCAATTGATCCCCTGCACTGCACAGCAAGAGTCCTGGATTTTTTGGCTGTTTGCCACCGTGCCCTGGAGGAGTCCCGTGCTTCGTTGTACTTCACATCACCTGGGAGGATTTCTGCACTTCGCGTCTTCCCGTTGCTGCCTCGTGGAGTTGTGCAGTTGTTTCTCTGCCTGCATTGCCCTGGAGGCGTCCCGCGCTTTGCTGCATTTCTGCAGAATGCCTGCGGAGTCCTGCGGTTCATTCTTGGTCTGCAATGCCTCATTGGAGTCCTGTGCTTGGCTTCTCGGCTGTGCCAGCCCCAGGAACTGCTGCGCTTGGCATTTACCACGATGGTCTGCCGGCTCCGTGCTTCTGGCTTCTTCACGGCGCTACCCTGCAAAGTCTCGCACTCTGCTTCCTCAGCTGCACCGTCTTGGAGGAGTCCTTGAGTTTAATTCTTCCTGAGCTGCGGCTGGACATGTCCTGCTCTTTTCTTCCCATCCACAACCTTGGAGGAGTCCAGCACATCAGTTCTTCACCTGGCCCATCTTGGAGAAGTCCTGTGCTTTGTTTCCTCGCCTGCACGTCTTTGGAGGAGGCCTGCGTATTTCTTCTTAGCCTGAGCCGCCCTGGAGGAGTGCTGTGCTTTTCTTCCCGTCCAGCACCTTTGAGGAGCCCTGCCTTTGCTTCTTGGCCTGCAGCAGCCTGGATGTTTCCAGCGCTTTTTTTCCTCAGCTGCACGTCTTTGGAGGAGTTGTGTGCTTTGTTTTTTTGGCTGTGCTGCTCTGGAGGAGTGGTGCGCTTTGCTTCTTTGCTGTAATGGCCCAGAGGAGTCTGGTGCCCACAGCTGCCTTCTTTCTTCATCGCCCATGAGGAGTGCTTTGTTTGCAATTTTTCCCTTTGTTTCCTGGAGGTTTGCCGTGTCTTTTTTTTTTTTTTTTTTTTTTTCCAGCATGGCCTTGGATGTACTTGTGTTTCTCTTTTTCTATGGGCTGACTTAGAGGCATGTCATACGTGGTGGTTTTGCCATCACACCCTGTAGAGACACAGCACTTTTTTGATCTACATTTCATCTGGGAGTTTTTCTGTGCTTTCCTTCTTTGACACATTGCGCCTTTGAGTTCTCTGCTTGGCTTCTTGCCCTGAACCCACTTGGATGAGTGCTACACTTCTTCTTACACTGCATCGCCCCTGAGGAATCCTTCACTTCACTTCTTGTCCTGCACCACCTTGGATGTGTACTGTGCTTTTTGTCCCCTGCATCACCTTGGAGGAGTCGTATGCCTTACTTTATCCCCTGCAACACTCTATAGGTGTCCAGTGCTTCACTTCTTCTGGAGTTTTTTGGAAGTGTACTGTGGTTTTCTTATTCCCATGCAGCACTTGGTTTCATATTGTATGGTGCAAATGGTATTGTTTGGCACGTTACGGTATGTATTGTCAAAACTGTATGTGTTGCATGATATCCATGATGTAGTATTTTATGGTATGGAATTGTGTGGCGTAGCGTGGTATTGCATTTTGCAGTGAAGTGTATTGTATGCAACACATGAAATCCAAAATATTCCACAAAGTATAAACCATAGAACGCAATACCAAGGAAAATACAATAAATCCAATGCATGCAATACAGCACAACACATACGATAAACTGAGTGCATAATCATTACTGTACATATACCATACACATGGTACAGTGCAATACACATGATACAATAGGGTACTCCCCAGTGATAGTATCAATACAATATGACACAACATTGATACATCTACGCTCCCATACAATACACACCTTACCACACAATGTTACATACAATATGGTACATACAAGACAACAGAAAATACAACACAATATAAAACAGAAGACAATAGGTACCAAATCCTACAAAGCAAATTATACATACCAAACCATACAATACATAAAATACAGTACAAAATGCATTAAAATACAAAATATATTACAATACATACAGTGATATAAAGTACGATAAATAGCAAACTACAATGGGTGCCATACTTAAAGTACATAAAATACAATACATATTATGCGATACAAACAATGGTACATACAATGAAATATAAAATACAGTACAATAAAAATACAAAATAAAATACTATACGTATAGTATAATAAACAGTACAACACAAAATACAAACTGCAATGTGATACATACAACATGATACACACCACACCATACAATACAGCAAATACCATATAATAAACTACGTACACTAGATCAAACTAAACAAAAAACAGTACAAAATACAAAAAGCCCATAGGAAACACCTAACATACGATACATTGAATGCAAAAGGGAAAATAAGATAGGATGTATACAATAGGATACAGATAATGCGACACAAATAATACAATATTAACCATACTATACTAATGATATAAACAACTTGCTACAATCAATACAGCACATACCACAATGCCTGCAATAGAATACGTACCATACAATAACTGTAACACAGTACAAAATGCAATACACAATACGAATCAACGTGCAGTACAACACAAACTTCGCAAACTTTGCTGCGATGGCCCAGAGGAGTCTGGTGCCCGCAGGTGCCTTCTTTGTTCACCGCCTGTGAGGAGTGCTGCGTTTGCTTTTTTTGCCCTCCTTTCGTGGAGGTTTGACGTGCTTTGCATTTTTCGTCACGGCCTTGGAAATGCTTGTGCTGCGCTTGTTGCTGTGGGCTGCCCTAGCAGCATGCCACGCTTGGCTTTTTTGCCAGCGTGCCACAGAGGATTTCCACGGTGTGCTTCTCCGCTGCGCTTCCCCAGAATGGAGCTGTGCTTTCCTTCTTCTCCACAGCGCCTGTAAGTACCAGGCTTTGGTTTGAGTTTTGCTTGTTATTTTGTATTGTATTTTGTATTTCCTGGTATTGTCTGTGTAGAAGTTTGTATTGCCTCGGGAGTCTTGTATTTTGTATTGTTTATTGCATGGCCTGTTATGTTAAGACTACCTTGTACGGTATGTTTACTCTTTAATGTGCCTGATTTTGTACTGTACTGCTGCCTTGGGAATGTTTTGTACGGTGCCGCACGCCCCCCAGTGCAGGTCGCACGCCCTGCAACAGCACTTGGGAGCAGGCTTCCGTGCACAGCCTGGCTTGGGGTCAAGGATGCCGAGCCGGTGTCGGGGGCCAGCCTTTGTGTCCTTGAGAGAACTGCGGTGTCCTGTTCCTCAATTGATCCCCTGCACTGCACAGCAAGAGTCCTGGATTTTTTGGCTGTTTGCCACCGTGCCCTGGAGGAGTCCCGTGCTTCGTTGTACTTCACATCACCTGGGAGGATTTCTGCACTTCGCGTCTTCCCGTTGCTGCCTCGTGGAGTTGTGCAGTTGTTTCTCTGCCTGCATTGCCCTGGAGGCGTCCCGCGCTTTGCTGCATTTCTGCAGAATGCCTGCGGAGTCCTGCGGTTCATTCTTGGTCTGCAATGCCTCATTGGAGTCCTGTGCTTGGCTTCTCGGCTGTGCCAGCCCCAGGAACTGCTGCGCTTGGCATTTACCACGATGGTCTGCCGGCTCCGTGCTTCTGGCTTCTTCACGGCGCTACCCTGCAAAGTCTCGCACTCTGCTTCCTCGGCTGCACCGTCTTGGAGGAGTCCTTCAGTTTAATTCTTCCTGAGCTGCGCCTGGAGATGTCCTGCTCTTTTCTTACCGTCCAGCCTTGGAGGAGTCCAGCACATCAGTTCTTCACCTGGCCCATCTTGGAGAAGTCCTGTGCTTTGTTTCCTCGCCTGCACGTCTTTGGAGGAGGCCTGCGTATTTCTTCTTAGCCTGAGCCGCCCTGGAGGAGTGCTGTGCTTTTCTTCCCGCCCTGCACTTTTGAGGAGCCCTGCCTTTGCTTCTTGGCCTGCAGCAGCCTGGATGTTTCCAGCGCTTTTTTTCCTCAGCTGCACGTCTTTGGAGGAGTTGTGTGCTTTGTTTATTCGGCTGTGCTGCTCTGGAGGAGTGGTGCGCTTTGCTTCTTTGCTGTAATGGCCCAGAGGAGTCTGGTGCCCACAGGTGTCTTCTTTCTTCATCGCCCATGAGGAGTGCTTTGTTTGCCATTTTTCCCTTTGTTTCCTGGAGGTTTGCCGTGTCTTTTTTTTTTTTTTTTTTTTTTTCCAGCATGGCCTTGGATGTACTTGTGTTTCTCTTTTTGTATGGGCTGACCTAGAGGCATGTCATACGTGGTGGTTTTGCCATCACACCCTGTAGAGACACAGCACTTTTTTGATCTTCATTTCATCTGGGAGTTTTTCTGTGCTTTCCTTCTTTGACACATTGCGCCTTTGAGTTCTCTGCTTGGCTTCTTGCCCTGAACCCACTTGGATGAGTGCTACACTTCTTCTTACACTGCATCGCCCCTGAGGAATCCTTCACTTCACTTCTTGTCCTGCACCACCTTGGATGTGTACTGTGCTTTTTGTCCCCTGCATCACCTTGGAGGAGTCGTATGCCTTACTTTATCCCCTGCAACACTCTGTAGGTGTC
>NW_026527794.1:0-24945 GCF_017976375.1 Cuculus canorus
CAGCCTATCCTGGGCAGTCGGACACGGGGCTGTGGTTAACCACTTGTGCATCCTCCGCACTCACCATGCTGGGGAGGACCAGGGGCTCACGGGGCTGTGGGCAGTCTGCAGTGGCCACGCTGGCGTTTAACACCACATAGGTGAATCCCAACTTCCCACTGTTCCACAGGGTGACCTCTGTTTCCGAAACATTGTTAAACAGCTGAAGAGAGCACAGAGGAGCGGGGAGTTACAGACACAGGCCTGATGCTGGGAAATTCCTTCTGCTTTCACTGGGATGAGAGCAAATGTACACAACACAGAAGAGAAGCAGGGGCAGAGGAGATGGGGGTGCTCAGGTCTCCCAGGTTAACCTGGGGAACTCACAGCTGTAGGTGCCTCATCACGCTACACAGGAACGGATCTTTATGGCAGCGCGCAGAGGGGCAAAACCAACCCCATGAAGATCAGGGATAACGAAACCCAAGAGGATAAAGTTCTCTGCACTTTAAAGTGTGCTCTAACAGCTGAAACAAAGGAGATGGTATTAAGGCATTACAGAAAAGGCACCCACATACAAGTATTTGCAGAGCTTGCAGTGACAGCAAAAGGAGAGGCAGCACAACACATACGGGGTCAGCAGCCAGAAACATTGGTTGGGTTTTTAACTGAAAATTAGTAAAGTGGGAATTAGTCAGGGATGTTCCTTCCAGCTACAGCAACAGCCCAAGTTAACTTCCTTCCTGGATTATATCATTGATTAAGCAAAGCATTGGAAAAAAGCATCTCTTTGGACCTCAAGCTTTAGGAGCAGATCAGTGTCTTGGGAACTCCATTCCTCTGGAGATAGGCGCTGGGATCCTGCCTGCCCAAAGAGTCAGTGTTAGTTACCTTGAAGACAGGGGTGGGGATGGCCACTAAAAACCAGCTTGGATACAGGACGTATCACTCAAACGTTGTACTTCCAAGCCATAGAGCCAACAAAGTAGCTGGGAGGGGAGAGAGCCCTAGACCTGCTGGTGATAGTTTCAAAGACCTCTGCAAAGAGAAGTGTGTGGTACCTGCAGCCCATAGTCGATCACTGTGATGTCCAGGAGGCAGTTGATAAGCGAAGCCTCCCCGCTCAGTGCAACCTCATAGGTTGGGCCTCCCTCCACCCTGCACAGCGCCACTCGGCTGCAGCACAGTGTACAGTGGGAGGATGTCAAAAACCTGAAGACAGAAGAGGAGAGATCAAGATGTCAAGCATCAAAATCAATGCAGAAGGACAGCCATGGCCTGGAGCAAAGGACAGATGTCGCTGGAGGGGCCTCTTCCTTAAACACAGGCAAAATCATCCTCATGTCATCCTCTATTTGTTACACCTTCCTGTGGAGGAACTGCATGAAAAATGTTCTCCCATATTCACCAATTCATGCATTAATTAACACACTACATTCAAGTAATTTCGGAGGTCTCCTGGCAGCAATAAATTCTCTCTGCTGCAGAACTTGCCCCTAAAAACACCCTTGAATGCCTCTAGAGAAACACAAGACCTGGAGCTGAGTGCCATTGGAGCTGAGTTGCGGACTCCATCTCAGCTCATCTGACTCCCGACGCTTTTCACTCTCTCTCTGACTTGCAGACTGTTCCCTCTCAAGATGCTACAGCAAAATCCACTGCAGAAATTTCCTATCAACCACCTGATTAGAGATGAGATGAATAATGTCCTCCGTATCTGCTATGCAGTTAACATCCTCAGTCAGCCCTGTGACACGATCCACATGGCCCCTCCAATGACCAGTTGCTTCAGCAGTGCTGTGTGACATGCTTGGAGGGGCACAAAGCCGCTCTGGGAGCAGCACTGAGGGCCACCAGTGGGACGGGGCTATACAGCTGGTGGTCATACTGGAAATGCAGAAGTGAGGCTGATTTCCACTCACCTCCTCTATCCCCATGCTGAAGGGCTCTGACTCCACGAACTACCTCTATTCCTTGATCCTCATCAGGCACTGAGTCTCTGCAGTACCTTCTGCCTTCACAGCAGTGGACGGTGGTGCCTGGAAAACAGGGATCGTGGGCTGCAGCAAGCAGCTGGCTGGTCTGGGCGAGACTGCTCTGCTGCAGGTTCCCCCATCTCATGGAGCCAGGAGCAGCTGAGATGGGACCTGGCTGCAAATCAAGCAGGGGGGCTGTCCACACCATCAGCTGAGTGTGGGACCAAGCCCACCCACAGATGAGACATGGGGGCCATCTGCACGTCCTACACACAAGCTTCCCAAGCAATTTGGGTGCACATAGCAGAGGCCTCAAGGACATTTTATACTCTCAAGCCTGCCTGGCTTTATTCACTCCTGCCAAAGGAACAAGTTAGGAAACCTCATGTCTGGACAGGTTAGGTTCTCTGTGACAAAAACAGGGACACGACTCCAGGGAAACTTATTAGAACCAGGAAAATAAGGATTTTAAAGAGCTTGAGACAACCATCCCATTTCAGATGGTGCTTAGGTTTCATCTTGTGCACTCATCTGTGCAGGAGATCTGAGGATCTCTGTTCGGGCATTCTTCTCAAAAGGCAGCTTCCTGGTGTCATAAACAGACTATGCAAAATCTTTTATCCAACCAAACAAAAGTTTATTATGAAAAATTTATTATGAGGTATTCAATTTTGCAAAGCAAGGAAGCAGCGCTGGGTGCGTGGCTGAGGCTGAGTCACATCAGCCAGAGGCGCACCTGGTCCAGGCTCCTCTCCCTTTTTATACATTTGCTGAAAACTGCTACATTTTGGTGCGGAAACGGTGCCCACTGGTGAGCACTGCCCCTCCACTGAACCCCGCACCACAGACAAGCTGGCATCCGCAAAGAAAGACATTTTTGGATCTCCATGCCCCCTCAAGCCAAAAATGCCAAGAGCCGGTTTATTCCCTTAATATTTGATCTAATTTTTGGCTTGAGGTTGGAACTTGTAATCCACTTTTCTTTCCACCATTTTTCTAGACCTAAATTGAACCCATCCCATGTCTGAACTAAAACATGAACAATCCACTACATTTTAAACAATCATTAGGGTTTTACTTTTACCCTCTTCATAGTCCATCATGAGGGTCTTTAGGGGTAGCATTACACGTCCTTAGTGGCATTGTTTACTGACACAAAGCCAACCATTCAATCCGGTCCTGCCCTCTGCTCTATGGCCTCTTTGATTTCTTTTGGCAATACTGGGTGATATGTTCCCAATCCTTTTCCCAGACGTTCCAAATTTCAGGGATAAGTCTGAGTTTACCACACTCCAGTTTAATGATGTTCGCCCCCCGGGGAGCTCTCTCGCAATTATAATACCGGGGGATCTCAGGGAAACACTCAATACACTCAGCCCTTCTTCGTCCGGCAATACAATACCATCTAGATTTACACTTTATACACTCACACAATACCCAGGCAGATGCCCCCTGCGTCATTGCAATATTCCACATTGTAAACATGGAATAACACCGACCCACCCGTCGATAACCTGTTGATCCCGATCAAACACGAGCACCCTCTGAGCTGGGGTTCCATACACCCCTCCCAGGTCTACCTTTCCCCTCTCCCCTCCTTTCCCAGTTTCCCCCTCCCTTAGATATCCCCACGGTTCCAATCCAAACCACTGCAGCAGCGCTCTTTCACTCGCTCTTGCCAGTCCATCTTCGTCACCTCAGCCTCAGGGATGGGGGTTCTCTCCGCTCTGGATTCGGGAAGCGCGACTCCATCAAGAGTACCTGGAAAGGCCCTTCCCAGTCAGGGGTTAATGCTTTGCCAACTGTCGATGAGTCCGGGCGGGTCCGGCCCAGGCAGTCCCGCAGGCAGAGGCACACAGAGGGGAGGGGGGGAACAGCCCCCGCTGCGGCACCACCTTCCCCCCTCCCCCCCGCGGCAGCCGGGTAAAAACCGCCCGGACGGGGTATAACCCTCGATAGCTCACTCTTAGCCCCCGTTCCCGAGAAAATTCAAAAATCTCATAGTCTCAATTCGTACCACCCCCATCCCTAGTTGTAGCTGGAAGTCTCGGGCCAATAAATTACACCCCGCTTCGGGCACTAACAAAGCATCCCCCGGTCCCTATCGGTTTCCCCTCGAATTCTGATCTCTTTAATAACTGCCACCTTAAATCCCTTCCCCTTTGCCCCAACCACCCTTATCTCCTCACCATTCGTTTTACACCCCTTGGGGACCCGCGCTGGGCACATCCTTTCTGCCCCCGTGTCTGCCAACAGGGTATATTCTTCCTCCTGGGCTCCAACTTTCATCAAGGCTTCCTGTGGATGTTCTTGCCCAGCAGGTAGAGCCCCTGAGCCCCTGTGCCAGATGCTCTTCTCTGCTCTCAGAGAACACCTTCATGTCCTTTTCCCTTTTCAGTTCAACCAGTGCCTTCTGTGTCACCAGCAGAGCTGCCCGCTCCGCCTCCAGACCTGCCTCCAATGCCTCAGCCACTGTTTTCAACCCTTCCTAAGTCTCTCTGACCTCCCTTTTCCTTGAGCTGCCACCTGTGCAGCTGCTGCCAGGGATGGATCACCAACAGCGCTAAAGACAAATGGGAGCGATACAAAGAGGGCACATCCCGGGGAGAGACCATAACCGCGCCAGAAATCACCCTCCGCTCATCGCTACAGGCGAACCCTGAAGATAAGAGGCGCATCTCGAACTGTGGGAGGCTCACCGGGAGAGGCTGTCCCAGGCAGCATCTGGATTTGCTGAGGGAGGAAAGTAGCCAATAAATCCCCTCGTTTGTTTCCTGTGAGCCGTCTGAAAGAAGCACTGTCTGCTTCTTGGCTCTGCTGTAAGGAGCTCCTCCAGTTTCCTCAGCCTGGGGCGGGGGGCGAGGAGGCTGGGTTGGAGTTTTCCTCAAGAGCAGGACCAGGTTCTGCCACCCCCTCATCCCCCGCTGCCAGACCAGTAGCCTCCTCTGTCAAACTCCAAAACCCACTTTCCCCACCGGCCCAACAGCCACGGAGCAGCTGGAATCTCAGCCTTTGGTCCCAGGCATGAGCATCCTCTAAGCCACCTCACCAAATCTCCTTTTTCCCTTTCCCCCTTAGAAAGGATCCCCCTTTTTGGAGCACCCCTCGGGGCTGCTCCTCGTCCCTGTTCCCCCCCCTCCCCCGAGGGAGCCTCGGTGGAGGGGCCCCGGAGGTGGAATCCTTCTTTGTTCTCTCGCTGTCGGGACAGTAGCCGCGACCAAGTCACAAAAGTGACCTGAAGTACTTCTCCCCCTGCCTCTGACTCTAGGTCAATCCCGGAATATTTTTGCATGTTCTGTTTCACCCTCTCCAATCATTGTCTTGGAGTCTCCTCCTTATTCTGTTGACTGTCAAATACTTCTCTGGCATTCTGTCCCCCAGCTACGGCTTCTCTTATACCTCCGATGGCCGCATCTCTGTCCCTGTTAAAGGGGCACCACATATCCTGTGTCCCCTTCCACTCCTGTCAAGGGAACTCCCTCAAAGGGAACACTCCTGCCTCCTGTTCTTTCCTCGCCTGGCCCCTATATTTTTTTTATAATGATAAATAATAAGGACATTACATGTCCTTATTTGGCATTGTTTACTGGCGAGAAGCCAACCATTCTTCCCCATTTTCCACAACAACCTTAAAAGTAGACCTTGGAAAGTGATAGAATATGCTTAAGATTTCTGGAAGTTGTAGAGAGGTGAGTGTTGGTCTCTTCTCGCAAGTGTCAGGTGTTAGGATGAGAGGGAATGGCCTCTGGCTGCATCAGGGGAGCTTTAGATTGGACCTTAGGAAAAATTTCTTCACATAAAGGGTTCTCAAGCACTGGAACAAGCTGCCCAGGTAGGTGGTTAAGTTCCCATTCCTGGAGGTATTTAGAAGGCAGGGAGATGAAGGGCTTAGGGATATGATTTGGTAGTGGACAGGTACAGTTGGAATCGATGGTCTCAAAGGTCTTTTCCAAGCTAATGGTTCTGATTCTTTCACTGCCAGCACCACGTCATTGCTGCGTTCATAGTTCAAGTGTAACAGAACATGTCAACAGTTCACTGCAGTAACATTGTGCTCAGTTGGGGAAGAGGAGGAACTGTCCCCTTTTTCCTCAGAACCGCAGCTTCTGCTCAAAAGTTTCTTTAAATACTTGAGTGTTAGCATCCTGAAATATGCATTACAAGCAGCTTGGGTGGAAGTGGAAAGGGTTTTCGTCTCCGCGCACACCCCCCCGCCTCCATTGCTTCATTGTACCTTTGAAGCAATAGCACAGGATAATTCATCCCAAGTTTACATGAATCACAGTGTTCGGTATAATAGAATCCTTGTGCTGGCCTGATATGAGAGTCACCATTTTGGTGACCACACTTGTCCACTACACATGGGTGGAATCTCATTTCCAATGACTTTTTTTCTGGCAAGAGTTAGAGTGAGGGGCAAGATCTTCAGAACGGCAAAACTAATGTAAAGATCTGCACTGAAGTCAAAGGATGGGGTATGTATCTTACTGGCAGCTAACTGCTTTTGCTTCCCATTCCTTACTGTAAACTAGGATTATGGCTCCTCTGCTATTCCTTTTGCCCTTCAGGAGCCCTTGCAACATGGACAAAGCCAACAGCTTTACATTGTGACAGTTTTGAGTTGTTGCAGCCTGGTGTTGGTCTCTCATCGCCTGTGAGGGCACTTAAACAGATCTGCCCTGGTATTGTTTCTGGCTATAACATACATTCCTTTAAGGGGAGGGGAGACCTGACGTAAAGTTTGGACACAGTGAGAATGCGTGTTCAGACAGCAGTTAACGAAGCACAGTTTCTTTAAATGCCTGGAGGTGTAGATGAATGCAACAGTCTCACAGCAAAAGTCTGAATCTAAGCCTGGGAGGGGAAAGCTCTTGCTGCTCTCTGTCCCCATGAGGTGATGGCTCATGATAGTTGTGGGGTTGTAGGACTGCATTTGAAGCAGTATTTGTCCAGATTAGATCTTAAGGACTTTGCCATCTCCTTGGGATAACTGACAGGTAAAAAGGCGGTTCTTAGGGTTCTTAGATGGGGAAGGCTGTTGGCTGTTTCACTAAGAGGTTGTTCCTCAGTATGCTGTAGGTAAGAGCAAGTTTACGTTCTCTATTTCAACACGCTGTACGTGGTTTGATTGGTGTGTTTTGGGTTCCTTGCTTTGGTTTGGCTTTTTTTGTGTGTGTCAGAGCCTGGCTGTGTTGCTACACCAATTGCAATGGTTCAAGCAGCTGTATCTCTTCTGGAAGACCCAGCTTGTCTGCCTAAAAGTAGGTAACTGCCCATGCAGAGCAGCTCGATCACCCCTAAAGCTACTGTGTGCGTGTGATTCTCTCTGAAAATACAGATCTCCTAACCCTGTGGATTTGTGTTACCTCACCCACAGGGCTGTGCGAGGAAGGTAGCTCACCACAAGCCACTTCGTGATCATTTGCCTTTCAGTTTGAAAGGAGGTACTCACAGGTTTTTCCTAATGCTTTCGCAGTATCTACCGCACCATTGTTTATATTTTCAGTTAATGGAATTATTTCTATTGAGTCTGCTGGATGCCAAAATGCACTTCTGAATATGACCAGGCTGCCAAATTCCTCCTGTGGGACAAAGTGGCTTTTTCTTTCTTAGGCAGGGAAACCCATCTTTGACTTCAAAAAAAGGTGTCATTCTGTCACTCTACTACAAATGTTTTCCTCCTTTGATTTTTCTTAACAGGGGTGGTTTGTATTCTCCAGGAGCTGCTTTCTCTAAAACAAAACTGATTGATCGCCTCAACAATTGTGGTGTTGAGTTCTCCACTAGTCAAAGGCCCGAGGTCTGAAGTCAAAACATGAGTGTATGAACGAGCACCTCACCTTTCCTGGGTCTAACTCCAATAAACTCATTTGGCTGTAAAAGCCTGATCGTGAAATAGTTTGACTGTGTTATTATTGGCAGCAGAAACAGAAAAAAAATTGTCTTAAAAATACCCTTTGCCTATAGTGAGTACAGTCATGAAGAGTATTGAGTTTTAATTCACAATCATGTTAAATGAATGACTTCTTGGGGACTACTTCTAGAATATTGTTTAATCTCTTTCCTCTAAGTTCCTACTTAAGCACTAGAGCACCAGCTTCACAACCACAGCCTTCTCGCTTCAGCCCATTCCCCAAGCATTAAAAGCAGGCAGGACTTGGACAACAAGTGCCTTAGCAGATGAAGCCACTAGTTACTCCTCCTGCCCGTTTGGGAGAGGAGCCATTACTTTGTGCTGTTCTCACTGTCAAAGCCTTAATGCCCCTAAGTGAAATACATGAGGAGTTGTTGTTTCTCAGATCTTAAGGAGTACTTTCGTCTTTCTGCCACCAGCACCACTCCCCCAATCCCAGGTTATTATAAAGATCTGGTGCCTCTGTGCTGTTGTCTTCAAGGTGGGCAGAGCCTCACCCTTGCCACCTTGCCTGTGCCGAGCTGTACTAGAAAAGGAGAGAAGAGAGAGCACAAAGAGCAGGGCTTGTCAGTACGACCGTGACTGGCAGTGTTGCAGAACACTTGGAAAGCATAGAAAGCGTAGACACAGGCGTGCACATGTAGGAGAAACAACATTTTTATTAATTCTAAAACTCTACTCCATGTCAGACATTGTCATGACCATTTTGTAGCTGGTGTCATAAGAAATGTATTACACAACTCTACATTCAAGGGAGGACGTCTCTTGGCTGGTGGTTCTGTAGCTCTAGAATTCAAAGGAAAACACAACAGACTTTAATTCCCCTGAAGTCCAAGCATATCAGAATTCAACTTTATTTGACCATACCACCTGTAGGAAAATCATCAGGTTTGGGCTCTTTAGAGTTCTGCCTGTTTTTAAGTACAACAAGTAGAAATGAGGCAGAAACTGGTCTGGAAGTAGTAAAAGGTTCCTATTTGGTCACACAATCAAGTCTGTCAAAATAATCTGCCCAGCAACAGCTTGATGGAAATCATAGTTTTAGTTTCACCTGTCTTAAATTCTATAAATATATCTACCATAATGTAAATATATCTATTTGCATGAATAAGATTATATTGATTCTTATATGTTACATATTTTACGTGCAAAAAAGCCAAACAGAGCTTGATTCTGCTGCCCCTTCCCTCAAAACACTAACACAGTTCAAATAGATTTTTCTTTCACCAAACACGTAGCTCAAGAGCAACCTTGCTTCCTATACTTGTGTCTCCAGTGCGGACAATATATTACTTACAACATTTGCTCTGGTGTGTGCAATTACTTTGGTTAGTTTTACTGGGGTTGGTGATAGCTTTGTTGTTGAAACTGTCAAGGAAGAGGGGAGAAAAAATACCAGCCTTGTGTCATCAAAGTGATGGTTAGTTTTTGATTACATTCCACCCCCTAAAGATTACGTTGTTTAAAGACTGACATGAGCAATTGGTACGGCTTGAACTTCTCCACCGCCAGCTTTCTTTGAATGCGATGGAGGACTTTGCCACAGCATTCTAAGATAGAATGTCTTGGAGCTCCTCCCTCTCTACTCTGAGAATCACCATCATTCTGATGAATGAAAAGCATGAAGCAAAAACTAATTACAAGAAGTTCATTGCACAGAACTATCTGTGCTATTTCTAGTTCGCGAATAAGCTTACTCTCCAGATCTGCCCATCAGCTCACCCCACTTTCACCTTGTGCTTTTAGAACAATCAAAGCAAGACTGGAACAATAACAGAACCTATAGCTGTAAGTTAAAATAAGTCTGGCGCTCTGCAGGACCTTATTCTGATACACCTGTTATCACCTGCAGGTTTCAAATGCCCTGCAAAATAGCAGTCTTTCCCTTGGTTTTTTTTCCTGAAATAGGAATGCCTAAGATGTCTGAATAAAAAGTGAACTGCAAATGACATTTGACAAAATTATGTGATTATTAAATCAAGCAAAAAAAAACCTGCCTACACACATGTGGCTGGACGAAAGTTTTCAAATGCAGGATGTAAAACTTCCAAAGCCACCTTAGAAGTTTGATTCACTGGAGAACTATAGTTCCAGAAAACCGCAAATGCTTCACAGTTCCATAACAAAGTTTCACATAACACCAAATTTAATCTGACTGGTTTTGGAAGTTAGATACAGATTTCCGTCATAAAAGGGGTAAAACGAAAGTTGTGGAATTGCAGAGCACACTACACATTGAGGAAATAAAAAAAATCCAAACCACACACCATGCCAATTTTACCTGTGGACTGGCATCCTGACTGCTGTCAGCTAGAAAATAAAGTTGTGTGCAAGGTACTAGTGATGAGATACAACATACTCTTTGTTCCATGGAAGAACATCCAATAATCTAAACCCTGCCTAACCTATGTATCTGAATAACTGAATGATAAGATTGGCTGATATGAAAAATATCTGTTTATTCCTCAGATGGAAACAAATTACTTCGAGTGGAGTCAACAATGGTCTGTATATAACTTGACAGAGCAGCTTTGGTGTGGGGAAGAATATTGCTAAACTTTTAGGCCCAGCTGTAACTGGGCCTAAAAGTGTAGAAACTTATTCCTAATATTTCCAAGAATGGTATAAAAACCAAAGTATGATCTCTATTGAGGACTAGCCGAACTGTTAGTAACACCTAACAGAACCTTACGCACTTGACAGAACTTTTACACTCACCGCGAGATTAACCTTCATTGGTTGATTCTGCTGGACTGCTGGCCAATAGCAGGCACTCTGTTGGTTGCGGACTGGAAGAACTTCGTTGGCTGGAATACAAGCCCTGGTCCGTAAGAAGGACTTCATGCACTCCTATGAAAAATAAGACATTTCAAAACCCCATTGTGATTCTGCCTCTTCTCTTTTCAAAGAGATGATGAAGATTTTTTTCTGTCCACACTTACTAGTTAGTGTTGGTGAAAGGAAGCTTCAGGAATTCTTCCACTAGTCCCATCTCCTGGCAGCTTTCGTACATGTGTTCTAAGAGCTCTTCTCTGTTTAACTCTGCGGTATGTTGCTGCAAAAGAGCCCAAGATTCCACCACACACCTGTAATTCGTTTTTTTGATAGGTAAAGGTATAGTAATAGTGTAACCAAAGAGATGCCCCTAAATTATCGTGTTCCAAGTTTAAAGGAAATTGATGGGATTGTGATTTAAATTATTTGTTCTCCACTTTTTGCAATATTTGAATGTCATAATGGTGCGAGATATTTCTTTACCTATCAGACAACAACACAGTGATGCAAAGCTGCACTTCGCTACAGGTTGACACTGATGGCTTCATACGCTGTAGGTACTTGAGTGCTTGCCTATGCTGTCCTTGGCAAACGAGCGATTGAATAATTCGCATCTGGAGCCACGGTGCTACTTGCATTGTTTCTTGATGGCAGAGGTGGGCAAGTGATTTCTGTAAAAGTTGAAGACCGGCCTTCTTCGGATAAGTACATAGACTCCTGCAACACAAATATTCAAAAGTTCTTAAAATAAGGGTGAATGTCTGTTGAACCAAATTAGATGAGTTACTAATGACATAGTTGATAGAGGACATGTAAATAAGATCCCTTAGGTACTTGCAGAAAACCTGTTCAGTTGGCCATACAGAACAAAGGGAGTGTTTTAAAAGGAGTAGTTCACTCTTTCCTAGGTTAATCGAATCTCTGTATACAAACAGCACTTTTCATAAGCGCATTACAAATAATAAGTTTTATCAATTACCTGTCCAAGTAATTAAAACAGAATCTTAAATCATAACTAACTGCTGAAGTTGTTGCAGCAGGACTACGAAAAAAGCCTATCGTGCTTCAGTAGCTGCTATTAGCTAAGCAGCAATTTCTGAAAATGATTTTATCGAGGACAGCCTTGCACGGTAAGGTACATCCAATGGAACAGTAACATACTTACTTCATAATCATGGTGATCGAGAAGCCAAAATCCTTGTATCAGTGTTACAAGGCCCTGAGGGAGAGAAAAAGTGGTGGCAAAATATATTTTCTATTTGATTTAGACAGTGCTGAAAGACATCCAGCAGTAAGTAAATGGTCTGATATTAAATATCCAATTAAGGCTAACAAAACTGCAAGACCAACAAATTATCCCATTACATTTAGAAAAAAATAATGAAATAAGAATATAGAAGTGGTAGGAATCAGAAAATACTAACGTCTTAGTCTTGCCATTTTAAGCTATTTGAACCCGGAGACAGCCAGGTCCTAAGCACAAAACTCTGTTCTGAAGAAGTAACCAGAAAGAAAGACACTTTGATTTTTGTAAGGCATCCAAAAACTTTAGCTTTAGATATTTAAATACTTCTGTTATATATTCAGGTTCCCTCTACAGTCAGTGGAGCTACCTGCTAGACATTCAGAACATCCAGTGCTTAATTACTAAGGCAAACAAATTCTACGCTTGGTTTTCTTCTTCATTTCCAGAGGATGTAAAATAATGTAATTGATGGGGTCCTCGCAATACAACTTTGCTCTGAATGATTAAAACTGGATCTAAACCAGCATGTAGATCCACCACTGGTAGTGCCACTTTCTGACCCCCTGGTTTTAGGGACGTCTTCTAAGACAGCTCTGGGCTACCACTGTTTTCACAGCCCTCGCTCTCTAGGCTTCCATCCTGGGTCAGGTAACAAACCAGAAGAGCAATTCTGGGTATTCCAGCAGCTTAAAAATTAAGTGTCTGCCCAATGACTTCCCTCTTCTCTCTTCTTATTATTCTGTGTGCCTGCACTTTCAAGAGAACAAAAACACGCCCTGCTGGCTGTGCTGGAAAAGCGAGGATTTCAGTAAAAATCCTCTGCTCTAAGCCACTGATAGAAATCCTTCCGCTCTGAAGCAGCAGGTTTCAGTGCGTCATTCTAGTAAGAAGCCATTTGCTACAGGTACTTGTGCTTTAAAAATTAAAAACTGTGTGTAAATTTTGAGGAAAAAACTAATGGGGCTTTTTGCCTTTAACATTTCTTAGTAAACCCATTCTCTCATAGAAGAAAAGACGTGGCAGCAAAACACTGAAAAAAAAAATCATAAAAACTCCACAGGACAAAAAAGTAAAACAATGCTTCTGTCTATGACTTAATTCTAAACCAAATGTTTTCACTAGCTTTGTGTTTGAGGAGTAAATAAAAATCCCTTCTTAAGCACGTAGGAGACAAACATTTAAGAACATTTTTGTGCATATCCAGAGGTGCATTTAAAATAACCAGAAAGGATACAATCGCATTTTTGTAGGGTTCTTCTATGCTTTCCAATAAATAGAGATCCAGCAGTGCCTGAAAGTTAAAATTTGGACAGAAGAAAACACTAACTCCAGCCCCTCAGTGCAACAGATTTCCTCCAGTCCAAACAAAACCAGAAAGGTCCCACGAGTCAAAGAAAGTAGCAAACATACAAAGGCAGGATTATGACTTGAACTGCATATGAAAGGAACACACCAGCCTGTAGCTAGTGAAGTAAGCTCAGTAAGATGGACTTTCAAGTCAATCTCTGACACCGTGCAGCTTCCACCAAAACTCATCTGGCTGCATCTTCCACACAGGCTACTTAGGTCTAAGTAAGCCTAGGCTTACTTAGGTCTTTCTAGAGTTTTCTGTACGATTTCCAAAGGAAAACCTATTGTCATCTAATCCAAGGCACATATCACCTATGTGCTAGCAAGCTACTCCAGGAAAGAGGGTTTACATTAGGAAGGAACTTTTATCCAATAGCCAGGAGAGTGCTAGGGGTGCCGGCTACGTGTAACTCTGACTGTCTTACTAAATTACAGAAAAGACTTGTGAGGAGGGGATTTAGGCCAAAGCAATTCTTGCCAGCTACCACTAGTCGATAAAAGAGAGGATTTCCTATTTTAACATGCCTTCTTCCACATCTTTGCTGTTTTCGCCCTATATCACTTTCCAATTTGAAAGAAAATCCCACAATCACCCTGAACACAATGACTATTAAGTGCTTGTTACAACTTCTCAGATTTAAGCCCCTTGTCGTAGCTAAGGCTGTCTTCCAACCATCAACAACAACAAAAGCTGACGTTTCCATAATTATAACCCAAGCATTATTCCAAACAAACCAAAGATACTATCAGACAAACCTTTGTCAGTAAGCTCTTGTTGTTCTCTTTGTAAACAGTTTAAGACTCTGCCCAGGTTGTTTAAGAGACACTGGCAGTGCTGAAGGGACTGTAGCGTTTTTGGATCAAGGAAGCGGCAGGAGCCATCAAACAGCGGAACATTGTATCATTACCCAACAGAGCAATTTCAGAGTTTCAAGGTACACGTGGGCAATATCACATCCCAGCAGGTTACTGAATAAGCTCAGATAGAAAGAATGAATTTGCATTTGCAGAATGACTACACTAGTACTCACATATGTGGTCAAATTCATCTTTGGTGTAGACCACTTTCTTCCACGCACAGTCACGAATAAACTGTAACTTCACTGCCATAATTTGGCTGCTCTTTAAAAGAGAGAACAAAACCCAAATTAACCAACAGTTTCAAACTAAAAAAAGACAAATCAGAAAAGCAGCCTTACTAGTCTTACTTTCAGATGTCCAATGTTTAATGCATCTAGTCAGGAGTTCTAAAGATCTTGCCTGGACAGCCGCAGACAATATCGTCTCTAACTGCTCCTCCTAAGCAGAACAGACAAAATTAAATGAGAACATTCCATACTTTCAACATCTAAGCCATCAACAGTACAAATCTCTGAATGATATCATCACACTTCAGCAAACAGAAACTAAAACAAATCTTGATTTCCCAAGTTATTTCCGAGCTGGAGCCGATACCAGAACATCTGACTGGAATCTTAAGAGTCTGCATCAGGCTTGCAAAATAAACAGTGTAGGGGGCTAGGCCTACTTGCCAAGGAATTTATTTTTAGCTACCACACAGTGCAGAACTTTTATTTGCCCTAACACACCTCCACAAATCTGAAATCCATGTCTTCTCAAACATTCACATAATTTTTCTTTTTCTAAGTTCTGCACTGCTTTTTCAAGTTAATCAGGGATCCAAGCCCTAACTCCTGACTACGCAGGTAGTCCAACAGATGGGTGATGACGATGGAGCAACTTTCCTTGACTTCCTCAAGAGCTCTGTTCTTGCTCCTCCAGCACTGCTCTATTTCTTCCTGGACAGACAGTCCCTGACCGGGCTTCAGCTGGAGACAAGGACAGTTTTACAGTCTCCACAGTGGGCCTAAAACATTACTATTTGCATGAAACTGGCAGGATACCATAATAATTACACATGGGGATGAGCATAAAATGAGCATAAAATGTTCTCTGACACCAAAAGCAGTGCAACAGAAGAAACTGAGCCAAGGCACATCTCTTTAGGAATTCTCAAGAAAGAGATAGTAAAAGCTTACCTCCTTCTGGAAACCGCTGCAAGTCACATGGATGACTCCAGAGCTCAGCAAGCACACTCCATCTGCAGAAACAACAAACGTTGGACAACTTTTCAGACTCTTGGAGTTACGTCACCATTAGTTTACATTTTTCAAACAGCAGTAACCGGAAAGATAGAACTGACTACCCATTGTCTTCATCAGATCACTTACAAGGTTTTTTTTTTTAAAAAAAATTGCTGTGTAAGGAGTTGTTACTGTAAAAGACAAGACATTGTTTCTTACTAGTAGAAAATATGACACACCTGACATTTTTAAAACACCCCTCTCTACTTTGGCTTAATTCTGTTATAGGAAATGGAAACACAATGCTTACTTACTATTAAGAATACAGAAAAATACTGAAGAGCAAACGCCTCTCTGACAGGTTCTAGACACGCTGTCCCTTTTCTTGTTCAAATTGTGTCAGTTCTATGCCAAATCAAACACACAATTAATTGCTAATTAAGTTTCCCATACACGAAGAGTAGACCAAGACCTTTAGCTAGATGAAGAGTTCAGGAAAAAACCCATATGCTAGGAGCACAGACCTGACTCCTTTCAGAAAGCACCTACAAATAATTATTGGATACACTTATATCACTCAGCTGGCATTATTAATTGCCAGATTGGACTCAGTTACATGCTTTAAGAATAGCTCCTTTTCAGCAGATGCAGAATGAAAGAACACTCTTACCACCCACAATCAGTATAAACCCACCCAAATCAACAAACAAGTAATTGCAGTAAAGATTTTAACATAACACACTGACAATGTTAGACCCCATTTCTCTCAAGAAGCGGAGGGTGGAAGGATCAGTCTCCTCTGGGGAGAACACATTCTCTGGGTATAAGCAAAGTGTGGGGTATATCCCTTACCCTCACAGAGTAAGGAATAGCCTTCCTTTCCTCCAGCAGATCAACAATCCCACCCAACCTGGTGTCATCTGCAAACTGACTGAGGGTGCACCCAATCCCCGCATCCATATCATTGTTACAGATATTAAACTGAATCAGCCCCAGTACTGAGCCCTGGTCACTGCTTGTGACCAACTGCCAGCTGGATGCAGATGCAGATGCAGATAAGAGGTTGGAACGGGGAATGAAAGACACAGGTAACATTGCCAAACAATGGAGAAAATGGGCTTATTGGTCAGAAAAAGGCAGCTGAAGGAAGAAAACAACAGATGACCGCGCCGTACATCACTACAGCATGTCAGCAAGCATAAAATAACCCCTCTTATTTTCCTGAATGAAGTCCCACATAATATATATTTTTAATAAACACAAGAAACCAGTCTATACAGATATTTAAGACTTGTAGACTGTGGGTACAGATCAGTATTCATTGCTTAGATGACACGGACATCAGAACAAACCTTCATGAGTATTATCCTCTATGTTAACATTGTCATAGAAGTCTTCTATGGTCTGACAGCTCATTAATTTAATATTGCTGGTTTGCCTTCTCCAGGGAAGAATTCCACTTGCAAGATCTAAACTGAACCTTTCTTTACAGCATTCCAAACCCTAGAGAAAAAGAAAAGATGAGAGAAAAGGTCATTCTGAGATAAAGACACCCGTTTGACCTCAATAGGAAAGAATATATCTATCTAATATAAGATGCATATTATATTGTATCCACTTCCCTTGAGCTTATTTCTGATGGCAAACAGACAGAGCTCAACAGAAAACCAAGAACATAATCCCAAAGATCAGAAAAGAATAAAGAGATACCTTTATTTGACCCCATTTTAAGAAAGGGAAAGTGACAGAAGCTTATTCAAGTCTGCAGTCTGGTTAAACAAAGCCCTTCAAAACCCTGTCTTCTTTTCCCACACATGCCATTAATTAGGTGTTCAAATCCAGAATAATTTTTTTTCGTAAAAGCTGCTTCCTTTTCAGGAATTTAATGTACACAGGCTCTTTGCAGATGCATCCAGTGGGAACACGCAGTGTGCCAGTATAAAACTGTACGACTTGTTTCCAAAAAGGATGCACAAAGACCATGCGCAGGAAGGCTCAGCAAAGGATTTTTGTTTTTTTAAGGCTGCTCTGACTTTTGATGGTAAACATTCTCCCTGCCAACTTCACTGATACTCAATTAGAGAAACAGTTTTCACCTTCTCACAGACGTGCTCCACTTACCTCATACACGACTTGGCCAGATGCCAAACTTTTTCGATCACCAAGTGTTAACTGCACCAGGTGTAAACTCAAAACATTGCCTTTGCTGAAAGAGGTATAAATGATGAAATGTGATTACAAAGCTGCTTTACAGTCCTCGTTATAATTGTATTAGGTCAAGACTGAAGTGTTCTTAAAAGTATGCTCTTCCTGACCAGAAAAACACCACTTCCCAAAACAAGATAACTGGTCACCTTTTGCCACTAAACCAGAGGAAGAAACTCTGATGCTAGCAGCTTCAGGGCCAAATGCTAACCATAGCATTAGAAAGCTTTCACATGTTGGATGGGCTAAAAATTGTTGGAAATAGTTCTTCGCAGTGAAGATCAAAATTGCTTTAGAGTCATACTTCAAAAGATCCCACTCTAGGACCAGCTAAGCTGCTTAAATAGCTTCCTGACACAAAGACAGAGAGGTCTTTCTCCCTTGCCCTCATCACCAAAGTTCCAGTCCCTCTTGCCTACACTGGACCCTTCCACATGCTGATTTGATTCATTAGCTTATCAGAAAACGTTGACTTTTCTGCTGAACAGTGATGGCTCTCAGCCAGGTGAGCTAAAAAGGCTCATGAAGGCTCCAAAGACAACTGAAGCTTGCACAGAGGAATCAGCAATACCGTCACCTCTTTCCTCTAGGGGCAGCTGTTCTATTGACACCTTCTGTGTCCTAGACCAGCAGCCTCAACTACTAGGAATGCTGCTTTAAAACTGCCATGTGAAAATCAAACCAATCATGAAGCAGTCATCAAGAAACAAAGGAAATCTTTTCCAAACGCAAGCACAAAAATATAGCCAGTGTTGTTCTGCCTTCTTCAGAAGGTAGGAACTAGTAGATCCTTCCTCAATTCTGTAAAATCCTGTAAAAATCACATTATAAGTTAACACCTTCTGTAGCTGAATCACCTGCAGAGCTAAATAGACAAAACAAAGATATATGTATCAACTGAATGTGAACAAGTGTATTGAAAGAAGTGTCAGTGGCTTATTGCACGTTGAAATTCACCTTTCTTGGGTAGACTTAACAGCCCACAAGTAGCAATAATTGCTAGCATCATTCTCCGGCTCTTGAAAAGTCACGGTGTAGACAGGGATGCTTCTTCCTCCAAGCCGACAGTATTGTCTACACGTTTATGAAAAAAAGGGGGGTAGAAAAGAAGAAAAAAGGTGAGTGTACTGGCCCTAACAGTTTGTAGATGGGTAGAAGCATCTTCTGAGAAAGAGCAGCCGACATGCTTATCCTCAAAGTGCAGAAGGTCATACTTCCATCTCAAAGAAGTGAGTCAAGGGAGACATTCTGCTTTATGCAGCAGTCAAGGAGCAACAAAATTACTGCCCATGAAATGATATAACCTGGATTTATGCCCTCCTCTGCCTGAGGAGGAGAAACATACATGATCGCTTCAGCTGCCAGGCAAAAGAATGTTCCTGCTCTTGTAGCCTACTTTTACATTGAACTGAGAAGGCAGCATACCTCCTGAACACATTTAAAACAGCGCCAAAGAGAAGTAGCTTCCTCTTTCTTTACTTGAACTATGGAAAGCATTTTTCTTCCAGACTTCTGAACCTTACTGGCACCTTCACAATCTATTCTTGTCACCTAATTATTCCTTCACTGTCTATTTAGCCATCCAATAGCTTCCGGTGAGTCACTGCAGATTTGTGGGAGCAACCCCCTGTCTGAATTTGGTCAACTATTTCAAGTGAGATTGCTCTTCGGCAGATTTAAAATCACCTCTTATTTTCCTTCCGCTTAGAGCTTTACATGTTCCTTATTCTCATCTCCAAGTGTTCCAGGCAAATTTCATGCACGTGCATCTTTGCCTTGGACACGGTCAATCTTCTATTTTGGTCAAGGCAGAAATGTAGGAAAGAATTTATTTCCAGGCACAGACCAGCTATTGACTTTCCCCGTCTCATTAGTTTCATCCCAGACACTTTCAAGAATATTATCAACAAAAACACATTATTAACACACTTCAGCCTACTTACTCCAGCTTCAAAGTTTTCATATTTCATAGTGACAGGCAGCCATCTGAAAAACCCACATCCAGGTGATTGCTTCTGCTTATGTAGCCCAGCATCGATATTGGTGTTCCTGATGGGTTTGGTAACTGAAAGCAGAGATGCCTCCCTTCTCTTGTGGCAGTCTCTCTTCTTGGTGGAACTTCAGCAGGAAATGTAATGACCAATCTGAGATCTACGCATACAAAAGCAGATATGAACGTGTTATGCAGTTTAGGTTGCATTTTAAACACTGATGTGAAAACACCTATAATCTCATTCCACCGTCCCAGGAAAAATACCCTTTTAAGCAAGACTTTTTTTTGCTGTTTCCATTTTGTAGGCACTCAGAGAACAAAAGAACTCCCTGATCAGACGGGTGTTCTCACTCGTGTTTCAACATCAGGTAAAAGTGTAACCTTCCTAGAATGGTTTGTGTTGGTTGAGACCTTAAAGATAGACAGCTTCTCCTTGGACTCTGTAAAATCCGCAGCTTGGGCCTCTTGATGAAGCTGTCTAAAGTGACACCAACTCCTGAAGCTACTTTTGTGATACTCAGGAATGTTTGCAATCTGAATAGACAAATTAGAGATTCCATGCATCTAAATGCATGATTCAGGATAAGTCCAATTTATTGTAGAAAACAAGCCTAGACTTTGCCCTGAGTCAATTAACAGAAGCAGAAGAACATTCCTGAGGAACAGGGCACCTCTGACACAACTTCCCACCAGGCAGCTGCACTGACTCAGATGGTAAAATTCCTACACCTCACTGGAAAGAAGGGGACATTTTTAACCTTAGGATTAAGCTGCTCCCTTTTTAGATCAGTGCAGAACTGTATGGTGTCCAACTGCCCTCTGTAATCAACAGTCACCAATACCTGCACACTACCGTTGTCAAAGAGGGATGCGTATTGTTTATCTAAAAGACACACATTTTCCTACTTTTCAAAGTCAAGTTTAAAAACTGCAAGCTTACCCAATGCTTCTATTCCATCCAGACTCCCAGATGTACCGTCCAAACAACGGTCAACCAGAAACAGATGACTGACATCTGTAGCCAATGTGGCAATGCCAAAGAGCTATCGCAGGCTCTGATGTAGGTGTTGAGTGCTCACACTGGGTCCTGGTGATTGGTTATGGGTTCTACAGCAATCACCTACGGGAAACCACAAGTTAAGATTTAAGATGTTTGACCAGCTAAACAGAAATCATTCAAAAGCGAAGTCAGAATTAACACATCAGAAACGAGAAAGTAAATACAGGATCATAAGACTTAGAAACAAAGCATCATTTCCTATTAGATGAAGAAAGAAAAAATCTCTCTACAAAAAAATCTGTTACTGCTTTCATTTACTACATTTCCTACAGGTTTTAACTGAATTAACATTAGGTTAGATCGTGCATTCCACTACCACAGCTCACCAGTTTCCCCTTCCTGCTTAGGCAATTACCTCTAAGAAAATAGAGAAAATCAGTTATATGCAAGAATATTTATTGTAGTAAGAAAGACAACACTAAATCTTGTTCTCCCGCTGTTCACAGCCCACCAGCACTGTGATGCAGGCTGTGCCTTCTTTGCCAAACAGGTACGATGGGAAATCGTGGCTGTAAGTCAGATGAGGCAGTGGCCAAGTTGCATGGTACTGGTAGACGCACCATTGCCACGGGAATGGAATGTTTTGGGAAAGTGTTTAAAGGAGATACGAGCTTAGGAGAATTTACACTGGTCCTAAAAGCAGCAACCAGCTAATGGGAAAAGAAGTTTTAAATGCACACCAGCACTTTTAGGAGTGTTAACAAAGCTTTTAAAAGCCAGGCGACTACAACGGCAACAAGAACAGCAGCTCGTTAGGTAAAAAGCTAACTCCAGCTAAGGAAGAAGGGCACACTGCTCTCTAACATGCCAAGCAGTCTGCATGCAAATTTATGACAAGGTGAAGACAAAGTCCTTCGCACATCTTGTGACGCACCCAGGACAAGACTGGCTGCTATAGCACTGATACGAGCACATGGAGACTCCAGCATTAAAGCTCCGCCATGAAAAAACGTGGGCTGGTCTGAGCCTTTGTACAAAATGCACAACTTCCTTGCTCACAGAAGATATACCTATGCAGAAAATCATTCGTAAACTAAGGTGCTTATTAAAGCCTTGAGACAGTAACAACATCAATCCTAACAACGTTATGGCATTTTTCATTCAAACAGAATTTACTTCTTGATTATACGCTGCTGTCAGCAGGCAGCCTGCCTTTCCAGCTAAAACTCTAAGACTTATCAAGGTGGTAGGGAAACTAACACAGTGAAGCACCAACTCGACTCCTGTCTTTAGAACTTACGACAGTACAAACCCTTACTATTCGTCATCACACTGCAACCTTACAAACAAACAAAACTTTACCCGTATTCTAGCAAGTCCAACCCTATCACCTTATGGAAAACTGAGGGATAAAGAAGCAGTTCTCGCTTGCTGCTTCTAGATGATAAAAATCCATTGAATCTTGACGGTCTAGCCCCTTATGCTGATTCCTGTTTACATTAAGATAAAGGGATATCACACCCTTCAAGGTTATGGGTTACAGAAGAGAGAAAAAAATAGGAACATTACACCAGTGGACCCCATCTACACAAGCACAAGGCATAGTGAAGAGAGATTCAAGTGCTGCGGCTTGAAAGGACAACCTGACAACAATCTGTCCAGATAACTCACTAAAGGCTCTTTCTTCCCTATTCCAGAGTCCACAAAAAAAAATGGTCTTCTGCTCTGAAGTCACCTGCTTGCTAGTTCTGAGATTGATGCGAATGTGTCTAAGCCACTGTCAGCAGAACTAAGGGACTCTAGATCTTTTAAAGGCCAGTATTTCTGACAGAAATTAAGCATGTAGGAAAGGTATCTACAGACACTCCAAAAAATATGGCTTTCTTGTTTTTTCTCGTCCGGCTGAAAAAAAGATATTTTTCAATGCCTTTAAGTAGGTAACTAGTGCTCTACAATAAACCTAGAAAAAAGTCGGTTTACTACCAGAAAATCAAAGATAATGGTACCAAGCAGCCTGTGAATTTACATGGAGGCTCAGTCGACTGGATGCTCTCAAGTGATAACATGTTTTAATGGCCAATACAGAAAAAAACATGCCTGCAAAGAGATGCTCCTAAGCTTTTCCTGAAACTGGGTTATGTACCACGTAACAACATAAAGCTTCATTCCTCTCATTAAAAAGTACGTACCCTTGTGGGAAGAACAACTGCTTTAACCACTCTTGACATTTCAAGGTCATACAGGCACTGAACACTTCCCTCTCCTTCCTTCAAAGCAATCATCAGCTCCAGTTCTTTTCTCCACAAAAAACTCCTTCACCACGCGGATAGTGGGAGGCTGTTCGTGCGCTCCTCTGAAATAGTATGCAGAGAGCCGCTGGCCCTGTCACCGAGTTCACTATCTCGAGGTGAGGAGCACGTGCCAGCTGGGCTCAGGTCACTTAGCCCTGAAGAGGAAAGAAAAAAGCTGACTGAAGCAAGTGTTCCAAGCAAAGACTGAAAACAAGTGAAAAAACACAGTCCCTGCTCCTTTCCTTCAAGAACAGGTCCTAAGAGGAAGACGGACTTGCCTAATTCTGGTCAATTATTTCAAATCACCCCCTGAAATCCTCAAGTAAGACATCTTAAAATGGGCAACCTTAGAGCTTTGCATTTGTATTTGTCATTCCTGCACTGAAGACTTTAGATTGTTTGGGGTAAAGATTACAATACATTGATCCATAGTCTTCACTCCAAATTTGGCTTGGGTTTGCTAGAAATCATCTCAACAGGCACAGGAAGACAAGACTTAACGCATACTTCAAATATAACCAATTAATTTCTAAAGTTGGCTTGACACATGCCTGCTCTGGGTGGGGAGCTGCATTTCAACAGGAAATTATCTTCAAGTGGGCACTGCACGAGTAAATATTTGCACATGATGCTCACAGAAAGAAGGAAACACATTTCATTTCACTGAACGACTTCAAGTTCAAAGAAATGGTTGGACTCAACGATCCAAGATGTCTTTTCCAACCTAGTGATTCTGTGAAAGTACTGACTCAATTACTGCCTTTACAGTCATGTAAATAGACTCTCCCTGCTCTTGACAGAAGCCTAGACATCCAAATAGGCACCCAGCTCTACTTTCAGATCACCTTGCAAGTCCACCTCCTAATCTGCTCAGCTCCTTTCAGCAACTCTCACTTGGTACCCATCCACATCCTTATTCAATTCTTTGGGAAAATGACTGCAGCACTTCACTCTGTTATCCTCTTCCCTCTGTTTTCATTCAGACTCCCAAGAAAAAGCAGGGGGCGTTGCCTCTGTAACATTGTACAAAAACTATTTCTGCACCTGATGTTATGAGGGGCATAGAGCTCGAGCTGCCGCAAGTAAACAGGGCCCAAAACAGCACTGTTGCCCTTTTGAAAACTGCCTTCCATAGAACTAAAACCGAGGAGGGCTCACTGACTCATCTTTAAGTAAATTATTTTTGTAGCCCAGGATAGGTGCAGGTTGTTGTCCTTTCAAACTTTCGCTCGACTAACCTTTAATACTAGCACTTTTAAGGGTTAAAACAGCCTTTTCCTTCTCTCTCAACCTGATGCATCTTAGCAGCACCCACCTGACACACCTGATCCTGTGCTTCAGGTAACCTCCAGGCAATAATTGCTTTAGACCAAGACCAAAGTAAAAGGAAAATGCTCACCTCCAGAAAACTTCCCGTGCAGCACAGAATCTTGGGTGACCTCATGTTTCGCGAGTGCCTGAAGAGTCCCCTCTGGGAACCGCAGCAGGCTGCTTGTCACCTGCACTCTTAGGTCTCGCATTCTTCACTCTAAATAAAGAAAAAAATGGGAGAGGAGCTCATGTCAGCCATAAACACTTTTGAGATCGACAGAAGTTCCATCAGTACGCTGGGAAAAATCTCCTCTACATTGCCTGTAGCTCTTTTCCTTACAAAGATGGCCTTTAGGACAGTTTTGGATCTCACAGCAGAGCAAAGGGAGAATCCTTTACATTTCTAATGTCTCTGAGATCACCAACAACAAGTGACACAGAGGTATGAACAAGATAAAGATCAGGGAAAAACCAATATGCTCTGTTCAAGTCTATTTATTGAGGTTAGTAAGGTGAGATCGGAGAAAAATTATCTTTTAACAAGAGTTTCACAGCAATATGTATGAGTTTTCCTTTCTCCTTTCCCTTGCTTTCATAATTTAGTATTTGTTATCAATTGTCTTTGAATAGTTATCGGGCATTACTTATGTTGTGCTCCCTTCTGGCATGTTTCTTTTCACCATTAAGGCACCCTAAGTTCTTAACTAACTTCCTTCTCAATTTCTTCCAGAAAAAGTGTACCGCAGATATTTCCACAGGGCAAGCGATACGGATTTTCATAGCTCAACAGTTAGAAGGTAGTTTCCCACACCCTTACGACG
>NW_026527795.1:0-24846 GCF_017976375.1 Cuculus canorus
ACCGGTGACCTCACAAGCACCTGCACCATCTACAGGCCTTCTCCTGACCTATCAGCTCCTCAGGGGGGAGTGACCTCATAAGAACCTGCACAACCCATGGGCCTTCTCCTGGCCTATGGAGGAATCAGACACTAATGACCTCACCAACACCTACACAAGCTTTTGTCCTTCCCCAGGCCTGTTGGTTCCGTGGGAATCAGTGACCTGACCACCATGTATCCAACCTTTTGCTCTCTCCCCGCTTATCAGGTACGAGTGAACAAGTGACCTCACAAGCTCCTACAAATGCCACGAGTCTCCTCTTGGCCCATCGGCTACTCGGGCAGTGGTGACCTCACAAGCACGCACCGACCCCTTTGCTGCATGATTGTCTTTTGGGGTGACCCCCTGGCAGCAAAACCCTTACATAATCCCCTCCTCCCTCCCCCAGCAGGATGGGGGAGACCATCGCCAGGGCAAAAGCGAGAAAACAAAACTGGTGGGTGAAGATAAAGAGAGTTTCATAAATGGAGGGAAGCAAAAAGGAAACCAGGGATGGAGAAGCAGTCAGTCCCAGCAGCAGAGTGATGTCCAGCCAGTGTCCAAGCAATGGCTGCTTTGGAGAAGCTCCCCTCCCAGTTTCAGTGCTGAACAAGGTTCTACAAGGCGTGCGATTGCTCTTTGGTCCGTTTGAGCCACCCGTCCTGATTTTCCCCCTTCCCAGTCTCTTCCCACCCCAAGCCTCCTCTCTCTGGGGCAGAGTGAGAAACAGAGAAGGCCTTTGCCTCTCTGCCAGCACGGAGCAGCAGGAGCTGCAGCACCAGTGCGTTATCAGCGCCCTGCGCAGAGCACAGCCCCACACAGGCTACGAGCAAGAAAATGAACCCCATCTCGGCCAGGCCCTGGGCAATCTCCATCTCTTAGTCCATACTGGTTTGTTGCGGTCTGAGCTAGAGCTGAATCGGTTTTCTCGCTTTAGCTCAAAGTTCCTGACCTTGGACGCTTCCAGAAATGGGACATCCACAACTTCTCTGGGTACCTGTTCCGGTTCCTTGACACCCTCATGGTAAAATATTTCTTCCTTACATCCAATCTAAATCTCCCCTCTTCCAGTTCAAAGCCATTGCCCCTCGTCCTGCCAACACAGGCTTTGGGAAAAAGTCTTTCTTGGCCTCTGACCACTATGATTTCACCTGCAAACACCCCGGAGAGTGCCCAGAGGCCTCCCAGGATGGGGTTTGGAGACCTCAAGCGTATGACCAGTGGCCTCTGGGCTCATTGGTGTGGAGGCTGCAGACACCGTAGGATTCGCCTGAGAGTGCTTCAAGGGTGGTTTCAGAGATGGTGGAGCTTTTCTGCATAGTGGAAAATGGCAGGAGAAAGAAATAATGCTAAAACTTGTAGCTGGGGAGGTCCAGGCTGGACAAGAGGAGAAAGAAATATCACTCAAAGGGCAGTGCTGCGGTGCCACAAGTCATCCAGAAGGAGTCTGGATCAGCCCAGGGCTTTGTGTGTCAAGCAAGAGCCGGGGAGGACAGAGAGACATCAGCAAAGGAAGGTGACAGCAAGGTGGGGCAGCCGGGGAGATGAGTGCAGCCTCAGGGCAAGAGGCACAGGTGATGCGACACTGTGGACAGCATGTTGTGGAGAGGACAGAGGGATGTGGAAAAGCTGAAAGCTCCCTACCAGAGCAGCCTTTTCATGACTTTGGTGGTGGCTGTCCTCACTGCCATGGATGCCTATGAGGAGATGACAAATCCTTCCAGCCCTGGGGCCTCATTGCCTCCTTGTCCATTCTCAGGAGGTGTTTTTCCACTGTCCTGCCCTCGGCATTGCCCATCTCCACATTCCACTGTCTCAGGAGGAGCCATGAGGACTGAGTGAGGGACAGAATGTCCCTTCCTAAGGGCTGGGGGTCAGGGCTTGGCCTTTCAGTTAATGGGATCAGGGCTTGGTCCTTTGGATTAATGAAACACATCCAGGTTTGCTCAGCATCAGAGCCACCTTTACCTTGTTTTCATGGAATCATAGAATAGTTAGGGTTGGACGGGACCTTAAAGATCATCTACTTCCAACACCCCTGCCATAGGCAGGGATATCCCACTAAATCAGGCTGCCCAAGGCCCCATCCAACCTGGTCCTGCACACCTCCAGGGATGGTGTTTCTTGCCAGCCTCTGTTCCCTGTCCTGCTGGTTTACTGTTATCTCCTTGTAAGAGAAAAACTCACTCACTTTTCTAACCTGTAGTGAAATAGATGTAATTCATATGGATATTATTTTTTTGCCACCAGAGGTCAGCACACACCAGATTAAATAGCAGATCAGCTCCGATAAACTAAATTATAGGGGCACGTCCTCAGCATCCCTGGACTCTGAACAGCCACTCTTCAAGGACGCAAGCAACTTAGTTGTGGGAGCACAGATGAGGCTGAAAGCTTTTTAAAGGGATGAGAATATTTTCTCTGCAATCTGGACAGGTTGTTCCGGGTTTAGGGTTATACATCACTGTGTAAGGACCTCTACTTTTTGCACCAGTGGAATGACGCGGAGGATACAAATCATACCTTTATCGTGCAAATTAAATGAGAAACACTAGTAGGGAGTTATAAGAGTGCTCTGTGATACTCACAGAAGCATGGCACCATCAATATGGACTTCACTGGGAAGAGGGCTTCTCATCCCTGCCTGGAGCCGTTTTCCCAAGTATGGTGCTTTCCTTCCTTTTTTTCTGGGACACACATTCAAAATGTTCCATCCTTTCCCCCTTTCCCCATGAAAACCCTGAACCCACCCTGGCTATTCTCTGACCCTTATACGAACCAACTCATCTATGATGCTTCTAAGACTCAGCTCCTCTATCACCTGACTCTTCTACAACCTTTCTCTGATCTGAATCTTCTGACTCTCCTTTCGACCCTACTATGAAACTGCATTGATTTGATCCTTCAATGCCACAGTTCTTTAATGAACCACATCTTCTATGACCCCACCATTCCATGAGCCTGACCCCTCTAGAGGATCTCACAGTCAATGTGTCAACCAGGTGCCTTCTGCTGGTCTGTCAGAGACACCGCCAAATGTGAGCTTCACAGCACAAATCCCAGCCATGGGTCAGGGGGTGATTTATCAGCTGCTTCAGAAATTGGTGACCTCACAGTCTCTTTCCCAGCCATGTTCCTGCTGTTGGCCTGACCCCTCCAGAGGCAGAAGTGACCTCACAGCCCCCTTCATGGCCTGTGCCTTCCTACTGGGTGATGGGTTCTTGAGACACACCGGGCCACATGATACCTTGTCCACCCAAGGGAATGTCGGGAAGATGAGCCAAGGGAGGTTTAGGTTGGATATTAGGAGAAGATCCCTTCACACTCACAATATTCTATGATTCTAAGATTCTTTATTTTTCCTCCAAAGAAACCAACAAGTATTACTACACAAATAAAACATAATGTGGAAAAGGATCGCTGGTGTTGTTTCATCATAAATCGATCCCTTTGGAATTTAAGATACTTGAAGGACTTCGGAAAGGGACCTAAGAGTCCCCATCCCGTTATCTTCTCCTTCTCCTTCCCCTTGGCTTTGGCTGAACAGAAGAGGCAGTCTGGCATCCGGGCTGTTCCTCAGCAGCCTGGTCCATCGTCTTGGATCTTCCAGGGGAACGGAAAGGGCTTTTCTCTTTGAGGGCCCTTAGGAGACTCTTGCTTCTTGGGGAGACGGACGGTTCTGACTCCACGTGCCCTTGCTGAGGACGAGCAGGGCTCTTCTCCTTGGAGGCCTCAGCGACCCCAGACTGGGAGGGCACTCTTGCGACTTTCTTCTGTAAACTGGAAGTCTGTAAAGGAAAAGAAAAGCAATTTTCTTTAGTGACGGAAGAGGCCAGCAGAGACCCTGGGTAGGAAAGGTGTCGCAGACTGCTCAGAGACAGAGGTTTTTGTGGTGAACATCCAGCCCGCTCAGCAGCTCAAGAGTGGGCCCCATCCAGGCAAAGCAGAGGGAGAAGCCCTCTCTGCTGGACAAAGAAACCAAACACAGCAAGAGGAGTGTTCCGCTGGCTTTGCTCTTACAAGACAAGGGCGAATATTCTCTAAGCTCTCCAGACCAAGGCTCCCCCTGCAGCGTTCCTGCACGGGGACGGTGGCAGAAGGCCAAGGAGAAGCGAGCCTCTCCAGCAGGGGAATGCCAGCACCCAGCACTGGAACGGCACAGGCCAGAGGAAGCCTTCCCAAACAAAAGGTGAGAGCAAACACATCTTTCCTGACATTTTGTTTGATAACTTCTATCTCGGGAGGTGATTGAGCCCACGCATTCAATGGAAGATCAAAATAACACGTGACAACGGTTCACTCAACCCTCTGTGAACAGCTCTGCAATGTCAGGAAGAATCCTGCCTGGAAAAGGGACTTCCTCCTCCTCATCCTTCAGCCCTCGCCCTTATGTCACCACTCAGCCTCTCCCACAGCATCTGTGCCTCTCGCATGTCGGCATCTGTTCGATGCTGCAGCAGATTCGCCAGGTGCTCGGGAAACTCCTGGCCTGATCAGGAGCCAAGCTGGGAGGGAGCCAGCCCTGCCCTGAGGATTTGCTTCCCAGGGCTCACTGCTGAGATCCAAAATTCCTCTGCTCACGCACACAGAACCATTTCCAGGACACAATCCAAGAGCGGTCAAGTAATGTTTCTCCAGCTCAAAGCCAATTCCCCTCAGAATGAGTGAGGTGCACACAAGCCATCGGCAGCAGCAGCTCGAGGATCCCCTCAGCCTGTGTTTTGCCAAGGGACGCTTGCTCTCCTCAGCCAGACTGGGGCACAGGCGTGAGCTGGGAGGGAGCCAGCCCTGCCCTGAGGATTTGCTTCCCAGGGCTCACTGCTGAGATCCAAAATTCCTCTGCTCACGCACTCAGAACCATTTCCAGGCCACAATCCAAGAGCGGTCAAGCAATTTTTCTCCATCTCAAAGCCAATTCCCCTCAGAATGAGTGAGGTGCACACAAGCCATCGGCAGCAGCCTCGAGGATCCCCTCAGCCTGTGTTTTGCCAAGGGACGCTTGCTCTCCTCAGCCAGACTGGGGCACAGGCGTGAAACCATGAACCCCAGCTGGCTGAGAGATGCTCCGAGCAGGGTCTGTGTGGGGCTGCTCTTTCTGGCTCTGAACAACACCCTTCTCTTGGGCAGATCTCACAAACGCTTTTGGAGATGGATGTCAGTGTAGGAACAGCATTGCCCAACAGTTATTGGCCTCACAAGTGGCTTTGGTGGCAGCTGAGGTGCTGGTAACCCACAGGGCTCTGGCTGTTTCCAGAAAGGAAACATCCCATCTGCCTGATCACTCCCCAGAGCTGAGCCCTCATGGTGTGAAGGCCAAAGGCAAAGGCAATATCGACCTCCAGGGACTGCCCAGGGCATCTGCTCTGCGCACCAACCCCCTCAGCTCCACTGTCTGCCGGCACACGGCACAAAGAAGCGGGCAGAGCTCAAGGTGTTGGAACCCCCTCCTGCAGCCCTGAGTGCTGATGATGCCTCAACAGCTCTGGAGGAGCCCCAAACACAGTCCCACACATCCCGGGCAGGGAATGAGCCAGAAATACCAGACCCTGCCTGTCTGAGTCTGCGCTGGCGTCTGTCGATCGCTGCTGGTGTGCAGCTGGCCCAGGAGCACCCAGGAGTTCCCTGAGGACACGACTTCCCCGGCAGCGTGAACCCTGGCGGCACTTACCTGGCTCTGCCCTTCGAGCTGGAAGGAGGCCTTCTCCTCCTGCAGCTCCTTGCGCTCCCGCTCCAGATCCTCCCACCATCTCCGGAGCTGCTGCTCTCGCTGAGCCAGCCTGGCCTCCTTCTCCATCAGCTCCTTCTCCCAGGCTTCCCTCTCCTTCTTCCTCTTCTCTGGGGAGCTCTTGGACATCGGTGACCCTGCTGGCAGCAGGGAGGCCGAGGTTTCACTCTCTCGGCATTCCTCCTTCGCTAAGATGGGCAGGCTATGAGGAACACACGCTGCTGCTCTGGCTGATGCATCTTTCTCCTGCCCTTCCTCCTCTTGCTTTTCTTTAGGGCTCAGTGCATTTTTCTTCATACGGGAGTAGATCCACCAGCACCCCAGAATTCCCACCGCTCCAGGAACGGCATAGAACAGAACATCACGGAACCGTAAAGCCATGCTGCAGAGCCTCAGTTTTTCCCTAGAAGGAGAAAGAGAAATCATGGTCAAATGGTCACAGGGAAGGGAATGGGAAGCCTGAAGTTCTATCAAGGCCTTCAGGTATTTCTCTGAGCACAAACAGGCTCGTTTTCCAGCTGCTCTGTACATCTCCATCTCTGCTCCACCAGCAGGACACGGAACAGGAACCTCACCTGAGACCAGGGATACCCGGACATTGCTCACCAGGGCACTCATCACTCTCCCCTCACCTCGATGCTTAAAACAATTCCCCTCCTTTCTGTGAGTGCTCCCTGCTGCCCGCTCCTGTGGTCAGAATTCTTGCAGGACCGCCCTACGAGCTGTCTCACAGCCACACCGCAAACTGACCACAAACAGAGAACTCCCATCACTCCCCTCTCAGCAGTTTCTGATGGAGCAGAGCCCCATTCTTCTCCACTGCCCTGTTCAGCTGCACCAACTGCACAAACAGTTCTCCCGCACCATCCTGTGGCGCAGGACGGCAGCAGCAGGACACCCAAGGATGGACAGGGCTGTCCTCAAGACCAGCAGATAAAACGCTTCTGTACCAGAGATGATCAGCTGGGACAATCCAGACCCAGTGTGGAGCACTGGATGTGCAAGGGAATTCCCTCTCAACATGCAAGAAGAGAGTTTGGCAAACACTCACTCCAGATATTCAGGGCTCCCTACACCCAGGAAGGTCCATTCTGGGGACCGGCTGCTTCAAGGCTCCACCAGAAGAGAGACCAGGACAACTCCCAGGTGTTGGAGGCCCCGTGCTCTGCAGGGACAGACCTGACCGTGCTGCCGCTCCCTGCCCCCTCCACATCCCGACTGGAGAGATTACACCACCAAACCCAAACATCAGGGGAAATCCGGATTGCAATTAAGGACTGCACTGAATGATCCCAGAGCAAACAAGCAGGCAGCTAAATTGGAAGGGAGCTTCAGCATCCAGGCCAGGATGGCTCCCTACACAGCCCGGAGTCAGCGATACAGCACTCGGAAACAAATCTGATCGGGGTGAAGGAGCACAGGGCAGGGCTGGTACAGTTACACCAAAACAGGACCCCCTGGGCTGGGAATGTCTCCCATGTGGAAAATAACCAGGAGCACAGGCTCCAGGTCCTAGGAGGCACCAGAATAGGAGCTGACAGAACCCTCAAGAACTGGAGGCCCTGCCATGGAGATTAACCTCAGAGCAATGACTGCGCAGAAGCAGACACAGCCAGACCTGACCTACCCCGGCCGTAGGGGAGAGTTTCCTCTCCGGCAGAACCGGCACCAGACAATGAGACGGCTGAACCGCAGCTGCTTTGTTTCTCACACACAGAGCAAGGCGCAGGCAGCTCCCAGCGGAGAGACCACCTGCCTCCTCCAGATCCTCCTGGAGAGTGAGTCCAGAGGGTGCTTGTCCTGGACAGCAGAGAGGTCTCTGAGGACACAGGGCAGCATCACAAAGGATGACATCACAGAGGCCACAGCCAGTGGACCTCATTTTCTTGCAGAAGTACTAAAGGGGGAATCTGAATTCCTACAGATGGATTGGGGATTCCATTTTCCTTTACCACCTCTGCCGAGTGGTAATGTATAAAGGATGAAGCAGACCCTCAAAAGACAAAGTGCCAAATTATGCCAAGAGACTCATCTCAAACAGACAGAGGTTTTGCCGTCAGCCTTAGTGCAAGTCAGGGTAACCCCCGGGCAAGAGGAAAAGGGAGTGCTTTTGCAGTGCTGTATGGAAAACCATCCCCAGAAATTGGTCTCGCTCACCACAAGGAAGAAATGGGTCTAAAAGGGGGAGGAATGCTAAGAAGCTTTTGATCTCCTGTCCCATGTTTGATTCCCTTCAACAGAAGTCTGAATCATCAAACCCCACTGCCATTAGATCGTCAGTACGTCACCCTCAGCCAGGAGGTGAAAGCAGCAATGGAACCAGGATGGTGAAACAACAATTTGCGTGGGTTAGGATTGTCCCTAAAAAGATGGTTACAGAGTTTGGTACAAAACGTAATGGCATTTGTGAGAATTATGCTGATGGTTTGCATCATGTTTGGGAGTTTAAAAATGTGATTATTGCACTAATTTCTCCCATCTCGACTATCGCTTCTCTGGCAATAAGAATTACAGCCATGGGATGGATCTGAGACTCATCCGACAATAAGGAAGATCGATCCATGAACGAGTCTCAATGGGGGACTTGACAGAAGAGAATCAGGTGTAAAACCACCACTGAAGCCGTGAAGCCATAATGCTGCTGGGAGCTCTCTGAGCTGGGTCAGCATTTGCTAAGGACTTGTAGAATGTAATTAAACTTTTGTGTGTGATAAATGAGAAGAATAGGGAAGGCCTTGAATCAAGAGTCCCGAGTGCCAGCCTGGTCAGATTCCTCTGCGAGCAACCACTGTGTGGAAACTGGAAAACTGGAACAACACTCAATTCCACCTTGCTGCACCGTAGAGGGTTGGAGAGCTCGTAAAGGATCTGAGGAATTTGAGGACTGTGGGAGCACAGGGAGGCACAAGAACAGGAGCTGACAGAACCCTCAAGAACTGGAGGCCCTGCCACGGAGATGAACCTCCGAGCAATCACTACACAGAAGCAGGCATGGGCACACCTGACTTACCCTGTCCGTAGGGAAGAGTTTCCTCTCTGGCAGAACCGGCACCGGGCACTGCGATGGCTGAACCGCAGCTGCTTTGTTTCTCACACACAGAGCAAGGCGCAGGCAGCTCCCAGCGGAGAGACCACCTGCCTCCTCCAGATCCTCCTGGAGAGTGAGTCCAGAGGGTGCTTGTCCTGGACAGCAGAGAGGTCTCTGAGGACACAGGGCAGCATCACAAAGGATGACATCACAGAGGCCAGAACCATGGTTTGGGTTGGAAGGGATCTCAAACATCCATCTAGTCCACCTTCCCACCCCCGCAATTCTCCACCCCCCCCGGCCATGGGCAGCAACACTTTATACTCAGTCAGGTTCTCAAAGCCCCATCCAACCTGACCTTGAACACTACCAGTGATGAGGCATCCTCATCTTCTCTGGGAAACCTGATCCAGTGTTTCAGCATCTTTATCATTAAAAGCCCGTTCAGACATTGAAAGGCTGCAATAGGGTCATAGAATCATAGAATCACAGAATCTCCAGGTTGGAAAGGACCCACTGGATCATCGAGTCCAACCATTCCTAACACTCCCTTAAACCATGTCCCTAAGCACTTCATCCACCCATTCCTTAAACACCTCCAGGGAAGGTGACTCGAACACCTCCCTGGGCAGCTGTTCCAGTGCCCGATGACTCTTTCTGTGAAGAATTTTTTTCTGATATCCAGCCTGAACCTCCCCTGGCGGAGCTTCAGGCCATTCCCTCTTGTCCTGTCCTCTGTCACTTGGGAGAAGAGGCCAGCTCCCTCCTCTCCACACCCTCCTTTCAGGTAGTTGTAGAGAGCAATAAGGTCTCTCCTCAGCCTCCTCTTCTCCAGGCTAAACCACCCCAGGTACCCCAGCCGTTCCTCGTAAGACTTGTTCTCCAGCCCCTTCACCAGCCTCGTTGCTCCTCTCTGGACACACTCCACAGCGTTAACATCTTTCTTGTGGTGAGGGGCCCAGAATTGAATACAAGATTCGAGGTGCGGTCTCAGCGGTGCCGAGTACAGAGGGAGAATAACCTAATAACCTCCCTGGACCTGCTGGTCACGCTGCTTCTGATCCAAGCCAAGATGCCATTGGCCTTCTTGGCCACCTGGGCACACTGCTGGCTCATGTTCAGTCACTGTCAACCAACACCCCCAGGTCCTTCTCCTCCAGGCAGCTTTCCAGCCAGACTTCTCCTGGTCTGTAGCACTGCATACGGTTGTTGTGCCCCAAGTGCAGGACCCGGCATTTGGCCTTGTTGAACCTCATGCCATTGGTCTCAGCCCAGCAGTCCAGCCTGTTCAGATCCCTTTGCAGAGCCTCCCTACCCTCCAGCAGATCCACACTTCCTCCCAGCTTAGTGTCATCTGCAAACTTGCTGAGGGTGCACTCAATGCCTTCATCCAGGTCATTGATAAAGACATTGAACAGGGCTGGACCCAGTACCGAGCCCTGAGGAACCCCACTTGTAACTGGCCTCCAGCTGGAGTTAACTCCATTGACCACCACTCTCTGGGCCATCCAACCAGTGTTCAACCCAGGAGAGTGTGCGCCTGTCCAGGCCAGAGGCTGACAGTTTCTGAAGCAGAATGCTGTGAGAAACTCTGTCCAGGGCTTTCCTGAAGTCCAAGAAGACCACATCCACAGCCTTTCCCTCATCCAGTAGTTGAGTCACTTTGTCATAGAAGGTGATCAGGTCAGTTTGGCAAGATCTGCCTTTTGTGAACCCATGTTGACTGGGCCTGATCACCCGGTTCTCTTGCATGTGCTTCATGATAGCACTCAAGATCACCTGTTCCATGACTTTCCCCGGCACTGAGGTCAGACTGACAGGCCTGGAGTTCCCCAGATCCTCCCTGCAACCCTTCTTGTAGATGGGCACAACATCAGCCAGCCTCCAGTCCAGTGGAACTTCCCCAGTCAGCCAGGACCACTGGAAGATGATGGAAAGGGGTTTGGAAAGGACATCCGCCAGCTCCTTCAATACTCTTGGGTGGATCCCATCCGGCCCCATAAACTTGTGGGTGTCTCATTGGGCAAACAAGTCTCTAACCATCTCCTCTTGGATCATGGGGGCCTCAATCTGCCCCTCTAACTCCTGGGTTTGTACACAGAGGGAACAACTTTCCTTGCTATTAAAGACTGAGGCGAAGAAGGCATTAAGTACCTCAGCCTTATCCTCATCCCTTGGCATTCTTGTTCCTTCTGCATCCAATAGGGACTGAATATTCTCCCCAGTCCTCCTTTTCTTGTTGATGTATTTGTAGAAAGATTTTTTACTATCTTTCACAGACAGCCAATTTGATTTCTGTTTGGGCCTTAACCTTTCTGATTTTTTCCCTGCACAATCTCACTTCCTCCCTGTAGTCCACCCAAGACGCCTGTCCCTTCCTCCAAAGCTCAGAGACCTTCTTCTTTTTGATGCATCTCAAAATCTCCCTGCTCAACGAAGCTGGCTTTTCCCCCCGCCGGCTCCTTTTCTGGAACACAGGGATGGTTTGCTCCTGAGCTGTTAGGATTTGATTTTTTAAGAGCTCCCACCCAGCCCTCGTGGGCTCCCTTGCCCTGAAGGACTGTCTCCCATGGGACTTTGACAACCAACCTTCTGAACAGTCCAAAGTCTGCCCTCTGGAAGTTTAATGTGACTCTTTTGCTAATCCCCTTCTTTATCCCACCTAAAACTGAAAACTCTATCATCTCATGATCACTTAGTCCCAGGCGTCCTCCAACCATCACATCCGCCACAAGACCTTCTCTATTCACAATCAGCAGGTCAAGGAGGGCACCCTCCCTTGTTGGTTCACTAACCAGTTGTGTGAGGAAGTTGTCTTCCACGCACTCCAGGAACCTCCTAGACTGCTTCGTTTCTGCTGTATTGTACTCCCAGCAGATATCGGGAAGATTGATGTCACCCACAAGGACAAGAGGTAGAGATCTAGAGACCACCCCCAGCTGTTTATAGAAGAGCCCATCAGCTGCCTCCTCTTGGCTGGGTGGTCTGTAGCAGACTCCCATCACAATGTCTGCCTTCTTGTGGGCTCCTCTGATTAAAATCCATAAGCACTCAATCCCGTCCTCACCGTAATCCAGCTCAAGGGTATCGAAGCACTCTTTAACATAGAGGGCTACCCCGCCTCCTTTTCTACCCTTCCTGTCCCTTTCTGAAGAGTTTATACCCCCCCATAGCTGTACTCCAGTTATGTGAGTCATCCCACCACGTTTCTGTGATGGCAATGACATCGTAGTCACCTTGCCCTACAACAGCTTCCAGCTCCTCCTTCTTATTGCCATGCTGCGTGCATTGGTGTAAACGCACTTCAGCTGGGCTGATGAACCTTCAGCGCTCATAAAGGGAATAGAGTTCATTCCCAATTGACTGGTCCTTGGAATAACTAACTCCACAGTGCCAGTTTCATTCTTGTGGTCCCCAGCTGTACTCGCCCCCTCTTGCCCTGTGGTGGTGTACTGGTGGTCCTCTCCAGCACACCATATCTCAGTCGCTGGAGTCCCACTTCCAGGCCCATTCCCAACTATCCTGGTCTCCTCCCCCTCCCCCTTCACATCCAGTTTAAAGCTCTATTTAAGAGCCTAACTGGATTTTTAGAAAGTACTTTAGTCCCCCTTGGAGACAAGCGTGTCCCATCCCTGGTAAGAAAGCCTGGGGGTGCTCCATGGTCAAAGAATCCAAAGCCTCTCTCCTCACACCAGGCTGGGAGCCAGGCATTAATCAGCTGTTTGTCTTTGACCTCCTGTTCCATATTCCTTAGTATTGGGATGGAACTAAACACCACTTGTGCTCCAGAGCCCTCCATCATTCTCCCCAGAGCCCTGAAGTCTCTTTTGATGGCTTTCAGCTTTCTGCGCTGTAAGTCATCATTGCCTATTTGAAATACCAGCAGGGGGTAATAATCCGTTTCCTTCACCAAGGAAGGGAGTTTTCTAGTGACATCCTTTACTGAAGCCCCCGGTAAGCAGCAGACCTCCCTGTGGAGCAATCCGGTCTGCAGATGGGTCCCTCCGCTCCTTTTAGAAGGGAATCCCCCAGGACAATCGCTCTCCCCTTTTTATTAACAGAGGATGTTTTTAAGGTCCTCTGAGGATGCCAGAGCCTAGGGAATGTTTCTAGGCTGTGGGAGCCATCTTATTCTTCCCTGGGGATAGGTTCTGCCTGCAGCACTTCATATTTATTCTTGAGGGTGATTTGGGGGTTTGTTGTCTGGGTGGGGGGAGCAGGTTTCCTGTGCCGGACAGGGACTTGCTGCCATCCCCCATCTCTTGATCCCCCAGCCTTGCAGTTTGTAGGTGGGAGCTGCTTAGCCACACTGGCTCCAGCAACCTGCTGAGTTTGGGAGAGGGCGCTGCTCCAAAGATCTATTTCCCTCTCGCATTCCCTGATCATCCTTAATCTATTTATTTCCTCCCTCAGCTCTGCCACCATACAAAGGAGTTCCCCCACGCGAGCACAGCTCCAACAAGTGGAGCCGTTACCAGAGGCGTGAGCTGGTGGGGGAGGGGGGCACTCTCTGCAGCCCAGGGTCTGTGTAGCTGCACGAACCCACTGAGGCTCTGACTGAGTGCAAACATCTATCCTGTTGACTGCAGCACCCAGAGCAGTTTTAATCTTCTGCCTGGTAGCCACCATGGTCCACGGCCCCATCTGACCAGCCACCAGCCTCTCCCTGAGCCCTTCCTGCTCGCCCTGCCCGCTCCAACTGCCGCTCAAACTGCCTCTTTATACTAACGTGTCCCGCATCTCTTTGCCACGCTCCTCTTCGCCGTGCTCTGGGTCGCCGTGCTCCCAAGGGACTGCTTTTAAATCATCTATGTTGCCACCTGCAAACCCCTGCACTACGGGACCCTCCTGGGCAGCAGAGCTTGTGTCCACATGGCAGCAGCTGCCTGGGGCGCTGCGTTTCTCACTGCTCTGCTGCACACGGCCAATACATTTTCCCTGCCCCTCTGCCAGGGCAATGCTGTGGAACAGTTCTTCTGTGAAATCCCACAGATTCTCAAACTCTCCTGCTCTGACGCCAACCTGAGGGAGACTGAGATTCTTTTTGTCAGTGTCTTAGTAGGATTTGGCTGTTTTGTTTTCATTGTGGGGTCCTACGTTCAGATCTTCAGGTCAGTGCTGAGGATCCCCTCGGAGCAGGGACGACACAAAGCCTTTTCCACGTGCCTCCCTCACCTGGCCGTGGTCTCCCTGTTTATCAGTACGAGCTTTTTGTCTACCTGAAGCTGCCCACTATCTCCTCCCCATCCCTTGACATTTCTGTACTCAGTGGTGCCTCCAGCATGAAACCCTCTCATCTACAGCTTGAGGAATCAGCAGCTTAAGGATGCAGTGTGGAAACTCATGACTCGCTCTTTTTAGGCAGCCACAAGCTGCCCATCTTCATCTGTGTGTCACTTGCAATGTGCTGCACAGCAGAACCAACATTTCTTTGGGAGCTTATTTAGATTCATGTTGAAAGATATTTTTTCTTGGTTTTGATGAAGCTGTCGACAGAGATATGTCATTGTTCCTCGCACTGCTGTGTCCGTCTTTCCCTGCCTTGTGTGACCCATAGACTGTGTAAATGAGCAGCTGTGCTCTGTTCTTGTTTAAGGAACCAGCAATTGTCCCCTGGACACCCTGGGGAAGATGAAACAGGGAAATCATCCCAGACGAGTCCCACATACCAACAGTTTACATGTCTGGCTGCAACTCCCAACCATGAGGAGGGACTTTTGCTACACAGAAACCTCTGTCCTCCTCCTTTGCTCACTGATACTCAACTCCACCACTGATATCTATAAAAAGGGAACCCATTTCCTACTGACATTTCTCGCACCCCAGTCCCACAGCTCTCGCCACTGCTGGTCTCTCAGCCAAACCCTTTCTCACACAGCTCCAAACACATCACGGGCTCATGGCCTCGTCTCATCAAACACGGAGAACGTCCATGGATTGGGATCCCCCAGCTGCCCTGGGGCCTTGCTCAGTGTTTCCCCCTGAAAGGTTTCTCAAAGCCCAGCTCTCTCAGCCTCTCCTTGTCCATAATGTGCTCCAGCCCCAACCATCCTTCTGGGCTGGGCAGGACTCGCTCCAGGCTGGGCAGGGTCTTCCTTGTGCTGGGAGCCCCGTCCTGGACACAGCAGCCCTGATGTGTCCTGTGGTGGGTTCACCTTGTCCAGCAGCCGGACCCCCCCCCAGCTGCTCCCTCCCTGCCCAGAACCAATGAGACAAAGGGAGAAAACGAACCAGCAAAGCTCATGGGTCAAGAGAAAGCAAAAGAGGTTCAGTGACCATTGACTGTCACTGGCACTGATGTGTGGAGTTGCTGAAGGTCTGTTTAATTTATTGCCAGTTAAGAAAGTTTTGGATTATGACAAACAAGGACAAAATATTGAAACCCATTTCCCTCACACTTTCTCCCACACTCAAATGCCTCCATTGCTCCCAGTTTCTCTGCCCACCCCAACCCCAGGAGGAGCATGGAAGATGGAGAAGAGCGGGTGAAGAGCATCTCTCCTGTTCCTTCCTCCTCACACTCTCCCCTGCTCCAGCATGGATCCCCTCCATGGGATTCCACCATATTTGTGGTCAAGGCTCTGCGTGGTCCATTCCCTTCTCTCTACCCCGTGTCAGGGCCCTGAGAGCTTCCATGGGTCTTCATGGTGTTGACTGGCAACTCCTGGGCCACCACCCACCCCTTTGTCCATGGCCCAGGAGACACTGAAACCAGGCATGACTTTCAGCCCCAGCTTGATCTGAGCTGTAGGTGTGCGGCTCTGCAGACACAGACACAGACACAGCCTGGCCTGTCCGTGGACCTTGTGGAGTCACACTGGCAGAGTCACTTCCCAGCTTCATCCTTTTGATCTGTATAATGGAATGACACTGGTGCCCTCCGAGTGTCAGACCCAGCTGATTGACAGAGGCCTGGGACATTTCTTCTTCCTTTCTTCCTATCACTTGGTCAGGTTTTGGGAAGAGAAGAAGGATAAGCAGGTGAGGTTTCAACCTGTCAATGATAGACAATGGGGAGCAGAGCCCTCACATATGAAACGATCTAAAGGCAATGCTTGTTCAAAAGTGTTCTCTTCTCTTCCTTTCATGGAGCTCTTAAATTTTCCATGGAAACCTGGAAGCTCTGAGATGCCTCCACCCCCCTCTCTTTTAGCATTAAGCTGAAAGAACCCAAGTGGTTGTCTATGAATTCTTTTTCCAGACTAAAACATGCCATGGGCTGGAGATGGTCCAGGAGAGAGGCAGAAGGATGCCACTCCTCTGGACAAGAAGGTGGACATTCCCGGGTATCACAGGAGCTGTGGAGAACTGACAGCTGTGTTCATGGAGCTGGTCAAATGCCCAAATACTCTCTTTAATCAGCGCCTCGGTGCCTCATTGATGTCTAAAGTCTCTCTGCGGATGCTGACATGGACTGAGCAGCCTGGTCTGACCTCAGAGCTGGCCCTGCTTGGAGCTGGGAATTGGACTAGAGGTCACCTGAGCAATCTTATTCCCTAAGTTTTTCTATGAGCATAAGATGTAGAGGCCCACTTATCAGGTTGCCACGAGCCTCCCCCAGCAGACCAAAGTGTGCCCTCACACCTCATGCTGTGGGCCCCTAACTCCAACCTGGCAGACCTCCTCCAGATCCTCTCCAGTTGCTCCACTTTCCTTTTGAACTGTGAGACTCTTTGTGTCCTGTGGCATCATTCTGGTGCCAGAAGAGTGAGGGCAGTGATTGTCTCCTTTGCACAGCGTCAAGAGTTGCTCCCTCTGCTCCCTCCCAGTGAGTGGCTGTGGGTGGGCAAGAAGTTGTCAGGGGGACACGGCCAGGACAGCTGACCCCGGCTGGTCAGAGGGAGATTCCACAACATAGATGACATGGTCCGTCATAAACCTGTGGCAGGAGAAGGAAGAAGTGGAGATTTTTATAGCTCAAGGTGACGGGTAGTGGTAGACAGGTGGGGTGTCAGTCTGCTTGAGGGAGATGACAACTGATGGTATTTGCATTTTCTCTTGGAACTTCCTCAGCCTTGAAAAGAGAAGGCTTCAGGGAGACCTCATAGCAGCCTTCCAGTACCTGAAGGGGGTCACCAAGAAGGGTGGGGAGGGTCTCTTTACAAGGGCATGGAGGGATAGGACAAGGGGGAATGGCTTTAAATTAGAAGTAATAAGATTCAGATTAGACATTAGAAAGAAATTCTTCACAAAGAAGGTGGGGAGGCTCTGGCCCAGGTTGCCCAGGGAAGCTGTGGATGCCCCCTCCCTGGAAGTGTTCAAGGCCAGGTTGGATGGGGCAGCCTGGTCCAGTGGGAGGTGTCCCTGCCCATAGCAAAGGGTTTGGAACTGGATGGGCCTTAAGGTCCCTTCCAACCCAAACCATTCTATGATTCTGAAAAGTACAGAAATAAACTGAAATTTTCATTTTTTTTTAGGTTCACTTTAAAATCTTCCTCTTTAACAACACTGAGATTGGCTCCAAGGAGCTGTACAAGGCTTGAAGACCTGAAGAAATCTCCAGGCAGAGAAAGAGCTCGTTAAGGCTTTCTCTATTTTAATGAGACCCAGGATGGATTTGCTGATGAGTGCTGGAATCTCAGCTCCTTAGAAGAGACTGAAGAAACATCTCAAGAAGTCAAAAGCAGAACTCAGAGTAACTTGAAGTATTAATTGGTCTCAGTGAGGATGGTTCGTGACAAAGCTTCCCCAGGGACTCATTAGAGCTGAGAATTGGAGGCCATGATTGCAGGCAGGCAAAGGCACTGTGCAGGCAGCTGTGATGCTGAGAAAAGCCTGGGTTTGCTGGATGAAGCAGAATGGCCAAGGCCTGACCCCCAGCCCTGGGCAGGCAGATCTCGCTTGGGCCACAATGACATTGGTGTCATGAACATTCTCATGTGGCTGAATCAAGTTGGGAGCAGTTATTTCATGTAATTCCAAATACAGGCCTTAGAGTTATGGGAGATGCCAAGGCTCTCACATATTTCCATGGAGGTGTAGAAGAGTTGGGTCATAGATGGGCAGGGTCATAAAAGTGTTAGGTCATAGAAGAGTGACAGAAAACTTGTGTTTGAGAAGAGTCAGGTGATAGAAGGGTTGAGTCATAGAGGATTAACAGAAGAGTGCAGTCATAGAAGGTTCGTAGAAGTGTTGGATCATAGTATTCTCATAGTGGAACCGGGTTATAGATGATTCAGGTCATCAAGTATTGGGGCCGTGGAAGAGTTGATTCATTGAAGTGTGAGTTTATTTGGGTGTTGGAAATGTTTGGTCATAGAAGGGTCACAAAAAGGTTGGTTTAGAGAAGGGTTGGGCAATAGAAGACTCCTAGAACAGCCAGGTCATGGAAGGAACTGGTCACAGAAGGTTCCTAAAGAGTCAGGTCATAGAAAGTAGCATCATAGAACAGTCAGACCACAGTCATGTCATAGAATGAAGTGTTGTGTCATAGAAAGGCTCGAGTTATGGAATGGCCTGGTATTATAAGAGATGGGTCACAGAAGAATTGAACTATAGACATGTCAGGTAAAGAGGAGTAAGAGAAGATTTCAGCCATAGGAGGTTGATAGAAGTTTTGGGTGATAGAAATCTCAGGTCATAGAATTTTCAGGTAATAGAAGCACTGAGTCATAGAAGCATGAGCGTTTATTTGGATGACAGAAGAGTTTGGTCATAGAAGGGTCATTGAAGAGTCAGGTCACAAATTGGTTGGCTCACAGATTATTCAGGTCCTAGAGGAATCAGGTCCTAGAAAGTCATAGAAGGAACATAGAAGAATTGGGTCATAGAAGGCTTGATTAATAGAAGGCTCGAGTTTTAGAAGAGTCGGGTCATAGAGGGGTCATAGAAGAGTGGAGTGGTAGAAGAGTTTGTTCGTAGAAGAGTTGGTTCATAGAAGAGATGGGTTATAGAAGGGTCATGAAGTATTTGGGTCATGGAAGAGTCGAGTCATAGAAGCATGAGAGTTTAGTTAGGAAAAGGAAGGATCAGGTCATAGAAATGTCTTAGAAGAGTCAGACCATAGAAGTGTTGGGTAATAGAAAAGTTGGGTCATAAATTATTTGCATCATAGAGGAGTTGACTCAGAGTCAGGTCATAGAAGAGTCATAGAGAAGTCAGGTTATAGAAAGCCATAGAAGGGTCAAAGAAGAGTTTGGTCATAGAATGCTTGAGTCGTAGAAGACACGTATTATAGGAGTGTTGTGTTATAGAAGGCTCCTAGAATAGCTGGATCGCAGAAGGGTAGGGTCCTAGAAGTGTTGGGTCACTGAAGTGTGAGGGGTCCCATAAAAGGGATACCGAAGAGTCGGGGCATGGAAGACTCAGGTCATAAAAGAGTCATAGAAGGGTCATATAGGCATCAGATCCTTGAAGAGTCATTAGAGGAGTAAGGTCATAAATGGCTCGGGTCACAGAAAGGCTGGGTCATAGAAGGTACAGCTCTTATAAGCTTCTGGTCATAGAGGAGTCGGTTCAGAGAAGTATCAGGTCAAAAGTGTTGGGTTATAGAAGGGCTGTGTCATAGCAGGATGGTGGGACACAATGTACCCAAGGGAAACCCAGTCCCCTTCTCCTTCACACATCCAGAAATGGAATCAGAGGGGACAAGATCTGAGGGACAGCCTTTAGCTTCCCTGTTCATCCACTGACCATTTCTGAAATGGACATCAAATATTGTCATTTTACTGTTCCTGAAGCAGCAAACACTCATCATGGGGCCCTTGACCGGCCTTTCAAGTTGATACTGATTCTCAGCCTGGACCCTTGCTGAGCTTGGAGGATGCTGTCCTTAGAGACCATCCGTCCTGAGCTGTGTGACCATGTCCCAGATCTGTCTCCCACAGAACGGTTCCATCTCCTCCTGCCTGTGCCCCTGGCAGAGGGCATTGCTGCCCATTGGGGCTGCAGCTGTGGCACCAGGAAAGATCATCCCTGTCATGAGGAAACCTGGGACCAAGTGTCCAAGACCCAGTGTGTGCAGAGGCTTTGCCTGGAACAGAATCATGGCTGAGACAGAAGAGTGCTGAATGTCTTTCTAGTCCCGGGCCAGAAGATCCAGGATGAATGACCTAAATTCACTCAGTGGAATACATTCTCCCAGCTTGGAGAAATGATATCATGTTCCTGGTGTCCCTTCTAATGAAAAGACAAACATGAAGTGACGCTTGTGTCCAGTTATTTTTGTAAAAGGAGCAATGACACAGCAGGACAGGAGTGTCTCTGCCAGCTGAGAGAGGGAACATCAGGGATGGCTTCAGGCTGTTTCTCAGCAGGTTCCCTGGAGCCCCAGGGACACCTGGAGGGAGCCCCGAGGGGGCAGAGAAAGGGCTGCCTTGGGCTGCTCCTCTGCTGCTGAGCTGGGCTGGGCTCCTGGCACGGAGGGAGCTGGTGGCAAGTGGGCAGCGCTACAAAGAGCCATCTCTGGGCAGGAGCAGCTCCTCTGCAAAGCCCAGCAGGGCTGAGGGCACTGCCTGCAGGCAGCGAGGGGAGAGGAGGGAGGCACAGAGAGGGGAAAGGCAGGGTGGGGTGGGAGGAAAGAGGAGGCTTCATTTGGAGAAAGATCTTCACAGCCCCTCTCCAGGTGAGTCTCTGGGTGCAGGACAATGCAGGTGCTGTTCCTGGAGGGATCTCCTAAAGCCAACACAGCCACAGCCTGTGGGATCTGCCAGGAGGGCTCTTGCTGTGTCTCCAGCAGAGAGAAAAACAGAGTCAGTGCTCAGCCTGCCCGGGGAGTTCCCCATGGAGGGACAGAGAGAAGGTATGGGGGGGAAGAAGCACCTCCTGGCAGGAGAGGGTCTTTCTGCTTTCAAGAGGTGCTGTGTGAGTCAGAGCTGCTCACAGCTCCAAATGCCTTCAGGATATTTCTAAGAGGACATTCTAAAGGGAAGATCAGGGCAGTGATTACATTAAAGATAAAGAACTCTCCTGAGTTTCCCTTTTCACTTTCCTGCCCTTGGGGAATTTCAGTGGAAAAGTGGAAAAAAAAAGGCTGTGATGATTGAACAAATTGCTGAGACTCCTGAGCTGTGTCCTTGAGGGGTCAGTAGGTCTGATAGGAGCCTCCTAAAGTGTCTCCAGCTGCTCCTTTGCGCACGGACACCACCAGCATCACCTCTGCTGGACCCACCAGGCTCAGTCTGTGCTGTCCTTTTCTGCTTATAAACAAGACCCTGTGCCCAGCTTTACCCGGCAAACAGGCAGGATTGTGTAGGGCTGGGGGAGAGCAGAGAGGGTCAGATGGGGTCTGTGAGCACTGACAGGGAAAAGACATGGGACAGGGAAACACCTCCCAGGAGGAAAATGTCCATCAGAAGGCATTGGATCACGAAATAAGAGGGGAATTAATACAGCGATGTTGTGGGAGGGAGAATTCAGAGATCTCTGTGTGCTCCCCTGCAGGGCAGCCCCTTCCTCTGAGCAAGCCCCCTGGCCTCCTCTCCCACCCAGCAAAGCCTCTGCCCTCAGGGCTCTGGGCTCCAGGGCTGAACCCCCTCCTCTGCAGCCACAGCTCCAGTGCCCTCTCCAGAGCACAGGGGCTGAGAGCAACTGCCCGGCAAGGTTGGTGTCTGGGAGGGGGTGAGCACAGCTCGGGAAGGGGAACACTGTCTGTGTGCCCGGCTGCCTCTGCCCTGGCCTCTCGCAGCCAGACCCTCACTCTCTTTCTCCCTGTTTCACCCCTTGTCTCTGTTCTTGCTGTTGTTCTCTCATTCTCGCTGCCAGGCTCTCTGGGGATGGGAGTTGCAGCTGTACAGTCACTCACTGCCCTGGTGGCTCCTTTCCTGCCATTGTGTCCATGGGAACCCGTGTCCCAGCTTTGCTCTGAGCTGTGAGGCTGTGGGCAATGCAGTCAGTGGGGCTGGGAAGGAGCTGAATCTCCTCTAATCAAATGCCATCCTGAGGACATTTATCTCTCCTTGAGGTTTCCTTCCAAGCTCTGACCTTCCCTCCATTATGCAAATGTTTACCACAGCATCTTGATGTTGCCTGAAAGACTCATGGAGAAATGCAGTGAGAGAAACTGTTGTTGGGTGGGAGAAAGGAGCCGGGTGTGTCCTGGGCTGAAAGTGGGGTGCTCACACTTTAAGAAAGGGTGTAGCATTGAGTGGTGTGAAGTAGATCCCTCTGCTCTCAGCTGGGCCTGGTGTTTTTTTCAGAGGAACATGGCAGTGTGATCCCCCTCTGTGTCAGAAGGGTGCAATCCCAGGGCAGCTGAGACCAAGAGTGAGGGACAGAGCAGCTCCCCTCCCTCTGCACTGAGCCACTGGCAATGCCCTCACATTGCAGGATTCCCTCTCTTCTCCCGGAGTGCAGCAGAAATGCTGAGGGGTTCTGACAGCCAAAAGCACTGCCCAGTGCTGATGCTGTGAGGCCCTTCTACACCAGGAGCAGTTCCCCAGGACAAAGCTGAACCCCAGCAGTGTCCCCTGTCCCCACCGTCCCCATCACCCCCTGCTGCAGAGCAGGGCTGACTCCTCGCAGCCAGCGGGCAGAGGCTCTGCTCCTCCCGGCACATTCAGCCGGCACCGAGCAGGGCTGCAGGCACAGAGCTGAAGGAAGGGCTGTGAGAAAAGGGACAGGGAGTGAGCAGCAGGGAGAGGGGAAGGAGAAATGGCTTTGATTTTGCTCAGAGACCTCTCCCCAAACTTGTCACATTCCTTTCCCTTCTGACAGTACCCCATGTCCAGAGGCAGCAGATGTCCAACAGCAGCTCCATCACCCAGTTCCTCCTCCTGGCATTCGCAGACACACGGGAGCTGCAGCTCTTGCACTTCTGGCTCTTCCTGGGCATCTACCTGGCTGCCCTCCTGGGCAACGGCCTCATCATCACCACCATTGCCTGTGACCACCATCTCCACACCCCCATGTACTTCTTCCTCCTCAACCTCTCTGTTCTCGACCTGGGATCCATCTCCACCACTGTACCAAAATCCATGGTCAATTCCCTCTGGGAGAAAAGGACCATCTCCTACTCAGGATGTGTTTCACAAGTCTTTCTGTTTGCCTTATTCATTGTAGCAGAGTTTTCTCTTCTCACCATCATGTCCTACGACCGCTACGTTGCCATCTGCAAACCCCTGCACTACGGGACCCTCCTGGGCAGCAGAGCTTGTGTCCACATGGCAGCAGCTGCCTGGGGCGCTGGGTTTCTCACTGCTCTGCTGCACACGAGCAATACATTTTCCCTGCCCCTCTGCCAGGGCAATGCTGTGGAACAGTTCTTCTGTGAAATCCCCCAGTTTATCAAGCTCTCCTGCTCACATTTCTATGTCAGGGAGGTTGGGCTTCTTGATGTTAGTGTCTGTTTATTTTTTGGGTGTTTTGTTTTCATTGTGGTGTCCTACGTGCAGATCTTCAGGGTGGTGCTGAGGATCCCCTCAGAGCAGGGACGGCAAAAAGCCTTTTCCATGTCCCTCCCTCACCTGGCCGTGGTCTCCCTCTTTGTCAGCACTGGAGCATTTGCATACCTGAAGCCGCCCTCCATCTCCTCTCCATTCCTGTACCTTGTGGTGTCAGTTCTGTACTCAGTGTTGCCTCCAGCACTGAATCCCCTCATCTACAGCTTGAGGAACCAGCAGCTCAAGCATGCAGTGTGGAAACTGATACCTGGACGGTTCTCTGAAGCAATGAGCTGCTCGTCACCTGCTGCATAGCAGTTATCCTGCAACTCGTGGCAGGTTCAGACCGGCTTCTGTATTTGTTGTTGGTGTTGCTGGTTTGTCAATTGGGATAATCGAATCCTTCTGTTTTTAATTTACGGTTATTACTTTTCTTACTGATTGTCTGTGTAAATGAGGAGCTGTGCTCTTTGTGCCTTCCAACAAAATAAAGGGATGTTCAAGAACTTTTCTTTCCTGATCTCTTTCCTCCAAGGCCTTTTTGGAGCTGCAGGGACAGTTCCTGTGAGCATGGGTGGAGGGAAAAAAAGTCCCAGCACGGCAGCACTGCCAGGAACCAGCGCTTGATCTCCCAGAGCTGTTCTCTCTCCACTTCCACACTCTCCTCCTCACCCCTTGCCTTGCTGGAAGGCCTGAGGGCTCTGAGCTTGGTCACAGCGGTGCTGCGTGGCAGTGCTGTGCCCGCAGGCAGGGACAGGCAGAGGGCACTTGTGGGACAGAGCTGCCTCCACAACAGCCTTTCCATAGAGCAAAGGGGATCTCCTCAGGGCAGAGCATGAAGGCTTAGGGCTTCTTTTGGGCTATGTCCAAGAACCTGAGCCACAGATGAAAACACCAGCATAAAGATAAACACTACAGGTGTGATGGGTGTGGGAAGGCTACAGTTTTCTTTCATAGCCAGATCTCCTCTGGGACATCTTCTGCATCAGCAGAGAAAGGTCTGGTCTGTGCCCATGTGCACTGGAGTACCCACAGATCCTGCCTCAGGACCGTCATCCTGAAGTAGCCCCTCAAAACCACCATTCCCATCACTTTCCTCTCTCCCTAGCTTGGAGACATTATTTGTCCCTCTTTGAAAGAACACGGAATGGAAAGGTCAGACTCAAAGTTCACACTGTTCAGATGAGATGTGAGAATGTACATCATGTGAGTGAGGTGAGATGAACCCAAGAGAACGTAAACAGCCCTTCCTTGGGTTCCATGAAGGTCTGTGGGACAGAAAGGTCCTCCAGGTCATATCATGTTGAGGTCAACATCCCAAGAGTAAGTGCCTGAACGCAGCACTGGGATGTGCTTTCTTGAACTGTGGTCCCTGTGTCCATTCCTCATGACATGAGGCATCTCAGACAAGTACAGAGTGGTGGGATACACCACAGGTCTGAGGTGCATCTGATTCTCTGGGAGTCCAGAGAAACCCTGTGACTCTTGTCTTTGTGTGTAAAAGGGAAAAACTTAATGAACCTCTTTGGGTGAATGAGAGTCCACGAGGCCAGCTCAGACATGGACTCCTGACAGAACTCTGGCGTTTCTGTGTGTGCCTCCAGGAACAAACCCCACCGGCCCAGGGAGATTCATCTCACCTGCCTTGCACAGGCTCAGTGCAAATGTTCCTGTCTGCAGCATCACCCTTGCCTGTGACCCTTGAATGTGCTCTCAAAGGTGCCAGAGCAATCAGAGCAGTTCTGGGGTCCTTG
>NW_026527796.1:0-21768 GCF_017976375.1 Cuculus canorus
TTTGAGAAGCCCTGACACACACAGCACCCTCTCAACAGCAGAAGGACCCTGTTCTGCCCTGCTGGGGGTCACTCCTTCCCCCACAGCTTCTCCCACAGGTCCATGGGCAGCTCCCCGGGCAGGCTGAGCACTGACCCTGGCAGGTGGCAGTGTCCCCGTTCCCACCACCCAGAGCCTGGAGTGCCAGGAACTTGCTCTGAATGACAGCCTGGGTCACCCCTGGCTTCACAGCCCTTCCAAACTGCCTCACAAGAGCTCCCTCCTCGCAGATCCCATGAGCTGAGGGCTCTGCAAGCTTAGGAGATGCCACCAGGATCCACAGCTGCATTGCCCTGCACCCAGACTCACCGTGTCTAGGACTGCAGAGGTTGCTCCTCCAGTCACCTCTCAATCATCCTCCCACTCCTGACTGTCTTTAAGCTCTCTCTGCCTTGCTCATCTCTCTTAGAAACCATGGAAGTTCCCTTCTCCCTGCTGGGCTTTGTGGAGTTCTTGGGCAGAGCATGAGCTCCCTCAGTGCCAGGAGCCCAGCCCAGCTCAGCAGCAGAGGAGCAGCCCAGGGCATTTAACGATCCCTCTGGTGGGTTCGATGCCGAGTCCATGAACCTCATCCTCTTAGAGGAAGTTGAACAAACTTCTCAAGAAGTAAAACTCAAATTCAAGCTCCAAAGTTTCTTGTAGTGTTAATGGGTCCCACGGAGGGCACTGCTGAGAAAGCATCTCCAGGGCCCAGTTAGAGCAGAAAAGTGGAGGCAGTGATGAAAGGTTGGGAAAACAAAGATAATGGTGGCTCTGATGCTGAGTCAACCTGGATGTGTTTCATGAATTGTAAAGGCCAAGCCACGACCCTCTTAACCAAGTGGCAAAGCCTTGAACCCTAGATCCTTAAAGGGAGATCCTGTCCCTCACTCATTCCTCGGGGCTCTTCCTGGGCAGTGGGATGTGGGGATGGGCAATGCCAAAGGCAGGACTGTGGAAAAAAACCTCCCAGGCTCCTGGGTGGGAATGAGGAGGCCATGAGACCCTGGGACTGTAAGGATAAGGTGTTTCCTCTTTGGCATCGGTGTCAGAGACAACAGCCATAGACAAGGAAAAGAAGACTTTGGTTCTGTTGGGGGTTTTGAACCTTGTTGGAACCCTTGACCATCTCCACCGCAGGCAATGATGTCCCACACCTTTGCCTGTCGGCTGTAGACATCCACCCTGTCACTGCACCTTGCTCTCCCCTGAGCATCTTCCTTTCTTTACTGATACCTCTCTGTCCTCCCTGGGTGTTCCTAGAAAGACAAAGCCTTGGGCTGGTCCACACTCCCCAGGGGTGACGAGTTGTGCATCAGCACTCGTGCACTGTAGGGAAGCTGCAGCCATGGGGCAAAATCACCAAAGAAGCGATGGCATAGGAAATGTGAAGGGGTACTCGTAATTCTGAAACCAAGAGCTCAACTGCTGTATTGGATCATACAATCATAGAATCACCAGGTTGGAAAGGACCCATTGGATCATTGAGTCAAACCATTCCTAACACTCCCTTAAACCATGTCCCTAAGCACTACATCGTCCAGAGCCTCAACATCCTTCTTGTGGTGAGGGGCCCAGAACTGAACACAGTACTCAAGGTGTGGTCTCACCAGTGCCGAGTACAGAGGAAGAATAACCTCCCTGGACCTGCTGGTCACACCGTTTCTCATACAAGCCAAGATGCCATTGGCATTCTTGGCCACCTGGGCACACTGCTGGCTCATGGTCAGTCGGCTGTCAACCAGCACCCCCAGGTCCTTCTCCTCCATGCAGCTCTCCAGTCACTCTTCCCCCAGTCTGTAGCACTGCATAGGGTTGTTGTGCCCCAAGTGCAGGACCCGACATTTGGCCTTGTTGAACCTCATGCCATTGGTCTCAGCCCAGTGGTCCAGCCTGTTCAGATCCCTTTGCAGAGCCTCCCTACCCTCCAGCAGATCCACGCTTCCACCCAGCTTAGTGTCATCTGCAAACTTGCTGAGAGTGCACTCAATGCCTTCATTCAGGTGATTGATAAAGACATTAAACAGAGCTGGACCCAGTACCGAGCCCTGGGGAACCCCACTTGAAACTGACCTCCAGCTGGAGTTAACTCCATTAACCACCACTCTCTGGGCCATCCAACCAGTTTTCAACCCAGGAAAGTGTGCGCCTGTCCAGGCCAGGGGCAGACAATTTCTGAAGGAGAATGCTGTGAGAAACTGTGACAAAGGCTTTACCGAAGTCCAAGAAGACCACATCCGCAGCCTTTCCCTCATCCAGTAGTCGAGTCACTTTGTCATAGAAGGCGATCAGGTTAGTTTGGCAAGATCTGCCTTTCGTGAACCTGTGTTGACTGGGCCTGATCACCCGGTTCTCTTGCATGTGCTTCATGATAGCACTCAAGATCACCTGTTCCATGACTTTCCCTGGCACTGAGGTCAGACTGACAGCCCTGGAGTTCCCCGGATCCTCCCTGCAACCCTTCTTGTAGATGGGCACAACATCAGCCAGCCTCCAGTCCAGTGGAACTTCCCCAGTCAGCCAGGACCACTGGAAGATGATGGATAGGGGTTTGGAAAGGACATCCGCCAGTTCCTTCAATACTCTTGGGTGGATCCCATCCGGCCCCATAGACTTGTGGGTGTCTTGGTGGGCAAGCAAGTCTCTAACCACCTCCTCTTGGATCATGGGAGCCTCATTCTGCTCCTCTAACTCCTGGGTTTGTACACAAGGGGAACAACTTCCCTTACTATTAAAGACTGAGGCAAAGAAGGCACAAAGTACCTCAGCCTTACCCTCATCCCTTGTCATTGCTGTTCCTTCTGCGTCCAAGAGGGACTGAATATTCTCCCCAGTCCTCCTTTTCTTGTTGATGTATTTGTAGAAAGATTTTCTACTACTTTTCACAGGCTTAGCCAGTTTGATATCCAGTTGGGCCTCAGCCCTCCTGATTTTTTCCCCTGCACGATCTCACTTCTTCCCTGCAGTCCACCCAAGATGCCTATCCCTTCTTCCAAAGCTCATAGACATTCCTCTTCTTTTTCACGTCTCTCAAGATCTCTTAGTGAATAAGAGAGCTCAGGTGAGCTCTAGTCCAAAGCCCAGCTCCAAGCAGGGCCTTGTCTGAGGTCAGCCCAGGCGGCTCAGTCCATGTCAGCATCCACAGAGAGAGTTTAGACATCAACCAGGCACCGAAGCCACGATTACAAGAAAGGCTTTCGACAATTACCGGCTCTGTGAACACATCTGTCGGTCAGCCATGCCTTCTGTGATACCTGGGAATGTCCACCTTCTTGTGCAGAGGAGTGGGATCCTTCTGCCAGAGTCCTGGCCCATCTCCAGCCCATGGGGTGCTTTAGAGAAAGGTTGTCGAAGAATCAGGTAATAGAGGAATTGTGTCATAGAAAGGTCATAGGTTGTAAGGTCACATGAGGCTTGGGTTATTGAAGGGTCAGAGAGCAGTCAGGTCAGAGAACGCTTGTTCCGCATATGGGGAGATCACTGAATGGTCCCAGAAGTGTGAGGTCATAGAGGAGTCATAGAAATGTTAGATCATTCTAGAGTAAGGTCACAGAAAGTTCAGAGAAGAATCATATGAGAGTGGAGTCATAGAAGGATCGAATCATAGAGGAGCTGGGTCATTCCAGGGTAATGGAAGGGTTGGGTCGTGGAAGAGTCAGGTGACAGATGTGTAGGTGTCACAGAAGAGTGACACAGAAAAGTCCCACAGAATTGGTGGGAGAGGACACCACCAATGCTGGTTGAGCTGTGTGACCATGCAGGGAGAGGACACACTGCAGTGGGTGTGAGGGGCAGAGCCCAGCCCTGCAGGTGCAGGAGAGAGGAGCTCAGTTGGTGCCCTCAGTGGCACAGGCGGACTGGGAAGGTGCCCCAGGGCACTGGTCTCTCCCATCCCCAGTTCCAGCACTGGACACTCCCAACAGCTGATGGGTGAGCTTTGCTCTCTGCCCATCTTCTCCCTCCTGCTGGACTCGGTGCCAGGTGAACAACAGCCCTGCCCGGCCTCTCTTCCTGCCCAGAGCTTGCCAGAGCCCAGAGCAGGGCTGTGTGCAGAGCCCAGCATGGGACACGGCTGGGGACTGGCTGGGACCTCATCGCACTCTGCAGCTGCCTCAAGGGGGGCAGTGGAGGGGAAGGGGCTGATCTGATCTCTCTGGTGACCAGCAATGGGACACGAGGAAATGGAATGAGGCTACACCAGGGGGAATTCCAACTGGACATCAGGAAAAGGTGCTTCATGGAGAGGATGCTCGGTCACTGGAACAGGCTCCCCAGGGATGTCATCATGGCACCAACCCTGTCAGACTTTGAGGAGCATCTTGAGAAATACCTTAGTCACGCAGTTTCATTTGACACAGTTGTGTGAGGGTCAGGGAGTTGGACTCGGTGATCATTGTGAGCCCCTTCCAACCAAACATATTCTAGGAGCCTGTCATCTTCAAGCTCAAAAAATAAGTGGTCCATTCACTACCCTTCCCATGACATTTCTTCTTCCTGACAGTCGGTCTCCACCTGCCAAGGTCCACTTTGTGACTCTTTTTCCTCTCCCCTAACATCACGCTAGCTCTCTGGATCTTTCTGTATGTGGTTCCTACCGGTATATTCCCCACCTGCATTTGCTTCTCTCTGTATTTGGCACTTCATTGCAGGTTGCTTAATATCTATTTCTGCACACAGCACATCACCCCAGCCACCACCAAACCCTCATCCAGTCACAAATTGCACTACTAAAATCAGGGTTTGTGCACATCAAGAAATTTACAGAAACTTCAATAAATTCCTCCAGTCCTGGTGGGCAGGAGAAGTGGTAAACAGCGCAAGGCACCCTCTCACTCTAAGGGATTTGTGTCTGTGTCGCTGCAGGGGCAACAGAAGGGTCACAAGGGATTTGCCCCAGAGAGGCTCTCAGCAGGATCCTGGCAGGTGCCAAAGTGCAAAGGACCCGTGGTGCCCCCTTACCGTAAGGGATTTGCCCGGGGACGCTGCCGGCACAATCCTGGCCTGAGGAGGCTCCCCTGTGTCTTCCACTACTCTGACTCAAATCGGGACACTTGTTAATCACACGACTGCTGCTGCCCTTTCAGCTTCTCCCCTAGATATGACCCTGTGCTGCTGCTGTCCTCTCCTGTCCTCAAAGCGAATGGACATGTCCACCTGTATCCAAGCCTCTCTCCCTGCTCAGCTCCTATGGGGACTTGGGCAGAGGTCCTTTCCCAGCCATGTTCCTGCTGGTGGCCTGTCACCTCCAGAGACAGAACTGACCTCACCGCCCCCTTCACAGCCAGACGCTTATGGCTGGATTAGGAGTTTCTGAGACACAATTGACATCTTAACCCCCTACCCATCCATCTCCTCCTTATGGACCAGGAACATCGCAGGTAAAATTCTGCTTGCTTGTAGCAAATTTATCAAATGTGTTTCCTGCTACTGATTGGAGTGGAGAAACATCCTTCCCAGCACCTGCTGACTTTATGTTGACACATTTTAGAGCTTATCTTTAGAGCCTCTTTTTTCTTTTCTTCTTCCTCTTCCCAATCTGTCTTCAAAGACCACTCCAAGTGGATGATTCACTGCATCACAGAATAACTCAGGTTTGAAGAGAGCCCTGAACATCCCCTTGTCTCACCTCCTGTTCAAGGCAGGATGAAGCAGAAGAGCTTGTTCAAGGCCTCCACCCAGCTTTGCATCATCCACAAAGGAGATGAAAGTGCGCTACATCACATCACATCACATCACATCACATCACATCACATCACATCACATCACACACAGGGATAATGAAGATGTTCAGCAGTGCTGAGCCAAGTGCTGGTCACTGGGCGATGTCACTAGGAACTGGCAGCATGGAGGGCTTTATCCAACTGATGATATTTGGGTTTGGTCATTCAGCCAAATTCCCACCCCCATCCACTTCTTCAGCCCAGACAGTGGGCTGTCAGGACACTACAGGAGACTATGTCTAAGGCCTTTCAGAAGTCCATGTCCACAACATGCTCTTGTCTTCCTGCCCATTTTGTATCAGTAACACGTTTCTTGTCCTCCAAGGTCCTGGAAATGGCTGCAGGAAGTGTGCCACCCCCTTCCCAGTGTCGGGGGTAGCCTGAGCTGCCTGTTATTCTCCCAGTCCTCGCTCCTGCTTTTCCTGGAGATAAGTGTGACATCTGCCTTTTCCAAGGACCTCAGAACTGCTCTGATTGCTCTGCACCTTTGAGAGCACGTTCAAGGGTCACAGGGAAGGGTGATGCAGCAGAGAGATTTTGTGCTCCGAAGAATTGCTCAATGTGTTAAACTGAGGACATCTCACCTCACAGACGATGCACATGCTCACATATCATCTGTACAAAGAAAGCATGGGCTCCTCATTCCGTGACCTTCCATGGAGGGACAAAGAACATCACCAATGTGGAGTGAGAGGCAGTTGTTGGGGGTTGTGAGGGGCTGTCCAGGACAATAACACAGGGAAATTCCCTGGGCTGACAAGTGCACATGGGCGCAGACCAGACCCTGCTCTGCTGGTCCCGATGATCTCCCAGAGGAGAACAAATAATGTCTCCAAGCTGGGGTGAGAGGGAAGTGATGGGAATGGTGGTTTTGAGGGGCTACTTCAGGATTATGGTCCTGAGGCAGGATCTGTGGGTGCTCCAGTGCACATGGGCACAGACCAGACCCTTCTCTACTGATCCAGAGGTGATCTGGCTGTGAAAGAAAACAATAGCCTTCTCAAACCCATCACACCTGCAGAGTTTATCTTTACACTGGTGTTTTCATCTAGGGCTCAGGTTTTGGGCATGCCCTTGAGGGAAAACCCTCAAAAAACCCCTAAGCCTTCAGGCTCTGCCCTGAGGAGATCCCTTTGCTCTATGGAAAGGCTGTTGTGAAGGCAGCTCTGTCCCACAAGTGCCCACTGCCTGTCCCTGCCTGCGGGCACAGCACTGCCACGCAGCACCGCTGTGACCAAGCTCAGAGCCCTCAGACCTTCCAGCAAGGCAAGGGGTGAGGAGGAGAGTGTGGAAGTGGAGAGAGAACAGCTCTGGGAGATCAAGCACTGGTGCCTGGCAGGGCTGCCATGCTGGGACTCTTTTCCCCTCCAGGAAACTGCCCTCAGGAACTGTTCCTGCAGCTCCAAAAAAGCCTTGGAGGAAAGAGATCAGAAAAGAAAGGTCCATAAATATATCTTTATTTTGTTGAAACATACAGAAAGCACAGCTCCTCATTTACACAGCCGGTCTCTGAGAAAAGAGAAGAAAGGAGTGAATTAAGAACAGAATGACAAGATTATCAGAATTGACAAATCAGCAACACCTACACCAAATACAGAAGTCAGTCTGGGCCTGTCATGAGTTGCACGATAACTGCTATGCAGAAGGTGATGAGCAGCTCATTGCTTAAGAGAACCATCCAGTTATCAGTTTCCTCACTGCATCCTTGAGCTGCTGGTTCCTCAAGCTGTAGATGAGGGGATTCAGTGCTGGAGGCACCACTGAGTACAGAACTGACACGACAAGGTCCAGAGATGGAGAGGAGATGGAGGGGGGCTTCAGGTAGGCAAACCCTGCAGTGCTGTAAAAGACGGAGACCACGGCCAGGTGAGGGAGGCACGTGGAAAAGGCTTTGTGCCGTCCCTGATCCGAGGGGATCCTCATCACCACCCTGAAGATCTGCACATAGGACACCACAATGAAAACAAAACATCCAAAAAATAAACAGACACTAACATCAAGAAGCCCAACCTCCCTGAGTAAGGAGTGTGAGCAGGAGAGCTTGAGGATCTGAGGGATTTCACAGAAGAACTGTTCCACAGCATTGCCCTGGCAGAGGGGCAGGGAAAATGTATTGGCCGTGTGCAGCAGAGCATTGAGAAACCCAGCGCCCCAGGCAGCTGCTGCCATGTGGACACAAGCTCTGCTGCCCAGGAGGGTCCCGTAGTGCAGGGGTTTGCAGATGGCAACGTAGCGGTCATAGGACATGATGGTTGACGGAGTCGACGGGAGACAAGCACATCCGATGATGATCAACAAGTCTCGATTTATTGATACGATAGGCATGCTTTTATAATAGCAGTAATAAGGCTCATACATATTACAAAAGTAAGGCTCATCATTGGTCCGATACAGAGTGTCAGCCCTGCCTCTATTGCTACATTCCTAGGATGTTTGTGGTTTTTCTAGGTCCTGTTTTTAGCTCCTGTTATCGCCTAACTTCTTGCTCAGGGAGACTGTGGCCTTGTACGAGGCTGTTATTATTTCACCAGCTGTATTTTCTCACGTCTCTTCTCCTCAAGCCATGTCTCTACAAAAACTCTCCACATTTCCCCCATTTTCTTTCTGAGCAAGAAGGTTCATCTGACTCCAAAACGTGGGTTTCCCTATCTGACCGCAGTCTAGCTCGTGCACACTGCGTTTTTCTCTGACTCCATTGCACTAATAAGGATACATTAGGATGGAACAACGATAAATTCCCTCAAATAGTAAGGTCCTCCCTGTGGCTTTGCCGGTATACCATTCCAAGCTCTGTCTCCACAAATTAAAAATATCCTGGGGGGCAATTTCTTCGGGGCCGTAATGTTGGCACCGTTACATCGGGAGTAAAGCTGGCTATTCACTGTTCCTGATTCCAGGGATGAGTCTAGGCTGGCCCAATTTTGCAATTCTTGTTAAAGTCTTTTAGGTTCAGTGGCTCAAAACCGAACCAACCCCCCTGTTTGACATTGGATAAACTGGCATTTGCACTTCCAAAGAGATCTAATTCTTCTGGGGGAGAGTGCAGGGTGATGTTCAAGGACAGTATGATCTCACATTGTTGGCAGCCATCCTCAATCTGAGGGTTACCTCCCCACTCGGGAGACACCTGGCTACAGCCCTCAGCGCTCGATAAGTTTTTGCACAGGCTGCTTTCGTTCACAAAACCACAAAATTCCCCTGGGGACCAAACAGGCAAACCTAACAGGCAAGTTCGGAAAGGATTAGTAACCCCTCCTAAGCTAAGGCAAAGCGACGATTGATTAGTTTGGTTTGCTCATGTTACCCAGATGTTATCTCTTGGCTGATTAAAGCGTGTAAAGCGTATAACTCCTGCTATGCTGGCTACTACAGCACTAAGCAATAGAGCAGAAACAGGCTTCATTTTTCTCTTCTATCCTTTCTCCCCCTATTTCTTTTAACCCTTACTGTTCCTAGCTGTTGCAGTTTTAACTCCTGTAACTTGCTCAAGCACTGATCCAATTCCCTGTCAGGATCTCCTCTTATGGGCCCTACCACGGAATGCTGTGTTATGGGTACCAATTTGCTACACCTCGCAGAGATAATATGAGATCTACCTTAAACTATAACCCTTTTAACAATATTCTCCAATTCCCAACGGTAGTAAGCCAATATTTTCTGTTCGGGTGCTTCAAAAAATGCTAAGGCCGTGGTTGTTGCTAGCCCTGTTTGCTCTTGCAGCTCTTTCTGCCAGCTGTTAAAGTTATGGTTAAATGCACACCTGTTACACCATAAGTCACATACTAGGGACTGTTCTATCCAAAAGATCTTATCGCAACCCCTGCAATACAAAGTTACCCAAGCAGCACAACATGGATTATTACAATCAAGACAATTTTGACCCGCTGGCCCCATATGTAATACTTCCGATAACTGTCCAATAGTTGTAATTAGTTCTTCAAAGGTCTGGCAGTGCTTCAAAACCCTGTCGATGGCTTTTGAGTATCCTTTCGACTGTGACAGCAGCGGTCGTAGGATCAGTGGCAGCTTCTCCTCTATTCTCCTCTTGTCTTCCTCCGTCAGATTGCTTGGCAGTTGTTGCATCGAGAACAGGTTTAGTCCACCTTGCAGGCACCCATACCGGTCCTGTAGGGGTAGAGACACAAAGATATCCCCTCCCCCAAAACATAACCTTAGCAGGATCTTTCCATAACCCTGTCTTAGGGTCTCTGTATTTCACCCACACGTCCTTTTTCTGCTCGGTAGTTTCATTTGGCCGATGATGTAATTCTGCTGGAGGGTACTCTGCGTCCCCAAATATGCACAAGTGATTGATCACAAATAAGCTCTTCAATAACCTTGCCTGGGGATCAGCAATCTTTTCATGTTTTGCCAAGTACCTTTTCAGAGTGCCGTTAGCCCTTTCGATGATAGCTTGCCCTGTTGGGGAGTTTAGAATGCCTGTGATATGCTCAATTCCCCAACTCTTTAAGAACCCTTCTATTCTCTTGCTAATGTAAGCAGGCCCATTATCCGTTTTAATCCTTTTTGGTGTCCCCATTACTGCAAAACAGCTATATAGGTGCCTTTCCACGTGGATAGCCTTTTCTCCTGCCTGTGCTGTTGCCCAAATGAACTTACTATAGGTGTCAATAGATACATGCACATACTTCAATCTACCAAAGTTAGGGACATGCGTAACATCCATTTGCCATAGCTCATTTGATTGTAGTCCCCGTGGGTTTACCCCTAGGCCTAGACCACCACCTCCATTGTGATGGCTGCAAATCGGGCAGGCCCTAACTATGGCCTTCGCCTCTGCCATTGTGATTTTGAACTCTCGGTGCAAGCCCTTTGCATTTTGGTGAAACATAGAGTGAGCTTCTCTGGCTAGCAGCTGGCCTGGCAGTGGAGTGCCCTGAGCCACAGACACTAGTCTGTCTGCTCTAGCATTACCCTCACCCAAGCCAGCTTCCCATTTATGGCTTCTAATATGAATCACAGCATAAGCGTGCTCCCTTAACCTTGTAGCCTTTTTTAACTGTACCAACAACTCATACAGCCTCCGGTTTTGCACCTCTTTTATAGAGGCGTCTTCGATTCTAGCTACGACCCCAGCAACATACAAAGAGTCTGTTACGATGTTCAGTGGTCCTCTTAGCTGTGATATTGCCCATACTACTGCTAAAAGTTCCATAGTCTGTAGACTGTCTGCAGCTTCTGCTTGTAAAATCTGATGTTTCCATAGTCCCTTTTCTTGCCATGTTATTGCAGCAGTTCTGGATTTTCTGCCAGCATCCGTGAATGCCGTAAGAGCATCTGCGATAGGGGAATTTTCTCGTTTTGGCCGAGTGATCCAATTCCATTCCCCAATCCATTGAACTGGCGCCTGCCGGAGCTTTTCTGTTTCAATGGGGCAGCTCGCACCTAAAAGTGCCTCCTGCAGCTCCTCGCTATTACACAAGTACCAGTCCAAGGTATGCTTTTTAATTGGCATCCTGATTACTGCTGGCTCGGTTCCAGCTACTTGTAGCATTCTCTCCTTGCCTTTCTTTATTAAGTCCGCTAGCATTTCAACCTTTTGAAACAGAGTTTTGGTTTGTTGTAACGCGGGGGAAATCCACTCCAATACCCTTATCTCCCCCGTTTTCTTTTGCAATTGAGTCAGTGCCCCAAGGAGGTATTTGGGACCGTTCCAGATCATCAGGTCTATGGATAATTCTGGATCTCGCCGATGGAGTTGGCCCTGTGTAACGCAGTCCATTATATTCTCAAGAGTGTGCTGTTGTTCCAGAGTAACACGGATCAGACTTGCTGGGTCCGTGCCTTTGAGAAGTGGGCGTAATTCGTCCAGCAGTTCATTCGGTATTCCCACAATCGGTTTTAACCATTGAAGATCGCCCAGTAACTTCTGAGCCTCATTCAGAGTTGTGAGTTTTGTTTGCAGTTGTAGCTTCTGGGGTTTAACTATTTGTTCCGACATTGTCCATCCCAAATATTTCCACGGAGCTGTTGTTTGAATTTTCTCAGGGGCTATAACAAGGGAAAATTGTGCCAAGGCAGTCCGTATCCCCTGAATTTTCTGTTCAGTAAAAGGTTTTGGTTGGGCAAACAATATATCATCCATATAGTGATAAATCACTACATTTGGCCATCTCTTTCTCAGGGGCTGTAATGCAGAGTCAACATAAATTTGGCATAAAGTAGGACTATTGCGCATTCCCTGCGGGAGTACTGTCCATTCAAATCTTTGGTCCAGCCCCTCCCTGTTAAGTGCAGGCAATGTAAATGCAAATCGCATCATGTCTTGTGGATGAAGGGCAATAGTAAAAAAGCAGTCTTTAAGATCAATAATTAGTAGTGGCCAATCCTTAGGAATCATTGCGGGATTAGGTAATCCTGGTTGTAAAGCCCCCATGGGTTCCATTTGGGCATTGACAGTACGCAAATCATGTAACAAACGAAACTTTCCTGATTTCTTTTTGATCACAAAAATTGGAGTGTTCCAGGGGCTTGTGGATAGTCGCAGATGCCCCTGTTCGTATTGCTCCTTCACTAGATCATGAGCACGCAGGAGACTCTCCCTTTTTAAAGGCCATTGCTTAACCCACACCGGAGAGCTGGTTTTCCAGGTAATGGGTATCGGGAAAGTCCAGGCAACGGCCACGACCCCAAAGGGTGCTCATTGGTTAGCACCACTCCCAATTGGGTCAGAATGTCCCGCCCTATAAGGCACTGCACGGTAGGTGGCAATTGGACTACCGAGAAAGTAGCTGTTAATTGTTATCCATCGATGTTCACCTTGATAGGAGGGGAACGACTGGCCAGGGTTAAACCCCCAACCCCGGTCACTGTGGTGGCAGCCGGTTGTAAAGGCCAATGTGGAGGCCAGCAATTAGGGCTAATAATGCTGGAATCAGCCCCAGTGTCCAAAAGGCCTGAAAATGACCTCTTTTGTCCTTGATATTCCACCTCCACCTTTTTCTTGGGCCTTTCATTAAGATTTAAAGTCAGCAAAGGTCATGCCGCCAGTGGATCCGAAATCCTTTTCTCCCCTCTCCTGCTCTCTCATGGATTTTAGCCCTTTAGTCATTTTCTCCAAGGGTACCATTTGAGCAATTCTCTGTCCCTTATTAATTTGAACGGGTGGCAAAGGAGTATGCACCATAACCATAACCATAATTTCTCCAGTAAAGTCCGCATCAATAACACCAGGTAACACAAATAATCCAATCATAGAGGCAGACGATCGTCCTAATAGCAGTGCACCCACCGCTCGACCTTGTATAACAATAGGTCCTTTAATTCCTGTTGGGATCTTCTGTGGGTGCGATGTCATTAGCGTGATTTCTACTGCTGCTGCCAAGTCCAGCCCGAGGCTCCCTGTGGTGGCAGGTTGGAGGCAGGGAAGGTCGGTTGAGCTGCAGAGGCGACTTGCGTCTGAGCGCGGCCACTGCGATTCGCGCTCCTGCCGGAGTTTCCAGACCTCCGCCGACAGGCGCCCGTAGTGTGAGTATCCGAACGGCACTTTCGGCACCATATCCCTGTAGCCTGGCATTCTCGGCGCATGTGACCCATGCCTCCGCATCTGTAGCATCGCGTACGGGTTCCCGATGGAGCCGAATTAACTGCGGCTGACGCTTGAAGGGGTGCGAGAGCAGCTAACACCTGTTTTTGTGAAGCCTTTGCCTGTTCCTGTAATCCCAGCCCCAGCTGCTTAATAGCATCTACTAAAAATGCTTGTGATCCTAACGGCATTTGAGCCATCCTTTCTAATGCCTCCTCTATGGTCCAATTTGCACCCAAGGTGTTAATCACACTCCGTGTAGCCTGATTACAGTTTTGAAGAGCGCACTGTTTTAGCAGTGCCCCTCGCATGTGTTCGGGTACCCCTGCTTTTTCTATTGCGGCAGCAGCCTTATCTATAAATGCACCAAACGGTTCTTCCCGACCCTGCTTGATTCCCATATATACGGGTACTCCTCCAGGTTCTTTTACCTTATCTATAGCCAATCTGACCAATCTCATAGCCTCTCGACACTTGTCTGGTCCCACCATAGCCTGAGCTTCCGTGCGGAGAAACGCTCCCAGCCCCATAAGCTCATCAGCTGTCACTCCATGAAGAGGATCTGCTGGCTGCCTCTGTGCTGCCACGCATTCGTTAACAATCGCTTGCCAATGTGCATTAAATAAAAGCTGTTGATGCTGTGTAAATATTAACTTTGCTATTCCTCTACAATCAGCGGGCAGAAGCACTTGAGTGCCCCATATGTAGTCTAACATCTGCTTTACTGGCTCACTTGTCACCCCGAACTGGCTGACTGTAGATCGCAACTGTGACAGCAATTTCCAATCAAGGGCAGTAATTGTTGCCATCAGTCCTCCCCCCACCTGAGCCTGGAAGGTCACCGGGCATGCTAGCTGTGCTGCTGCATTAACCGCACAGTCATCTCCCCTTTCCAAGCCGTCTTTTGCAAGCACAGCCCAAGCTTCTCTCCGCTCCCTGGTAATGACCTCCGCTAACTCGCTTTCCGCCCCAGGGGTTGGCTCATTGCCCAGAGGGAGAACGGCCGGGGGAGCTTTCGGCCGCGGCCCCTGCTCTTCGGGGGGTGCGGACGGCTCAGAAGCTGCCTCTGAGCCAGAGCCAGAAGGCGGTGGCGGCGGGGGGGGTAAAGCCACCTGCGTGACCATAGGGGGCAAAGGAGTGGTTTGGGACCATTCTCTTTCATAGTTTCTATTTTTTGTGTGAGCAGCAGATGCTTGCTCAGCTGCTTTCTTTTCTGCCTGGTACTGTAAAAGCTCGTTATGTACCACCCTCCATAGCTTTCCCAACTTTTTTGCCGTTTTATCATCCTGTAATGTAGCCTCCCACAACACATCTCCGAACTTTCGCCACTCTGTCAGCTCATGTACGGTATGCGGATTTATGAATAAGCCTTTAGCATGCCCATATGTTAAAAGACTCGTTAACTCCTTCTGCAAATCTATTCCCTTAACTTGCCGCTTTTCCAGGAAAGCGGTAAATAAATTATATGCTGCTTGCCTTTCCATACCTAATTTATCAGCGCTGTTGCAGCCCCTCAAGGTCTCGGCAGCACGTATCGGCCGGGCCCATCTATATGGTCACCCAGAGCACGGCGCGTCCTCAGGCTCGTCTATACGGTCACCTTACTTTTATTCGCGCTTATTGCCGTCCCAGCTGCTCTGGGACCCGAACCTTTTACCCTGTCGTTGCTTGTCCGTGGTTCAATGCCTGCATTTTGCTCCGGCATGTCGGGGATCACCATTTAACGAAGTCGTCCGTGGTGTCCGGTCGGTTGGGGTCACCATTTGACGGAGTCAACGGGAGACAAACACATCCGATGATGATCAACAAGTCTCGGTTTATTGATACGATAGGCATGCTTTTATAATAGCAGTAATAAGGCTCATACATATTACAAAAGTAAGGCTCATCACTGGTCCAATACAGAGTGTCAGCCCTGCCTCTATTGCTACATTCCTAGGATGTTTGTGGTTTTTCTAGCTCCTGTTTTTATCTCCTGTTATCGCCTAACTTCTTGCTCAAGGAGACTGTGGCCTTGTACGAGGCTGCTATTATTTCACCAGCTGTATTTTCTCACGTCCCTTCTCCTCAAGCCACGTCTCTACAAAAACTCTCCACAAGACATAAACCAGGCTTTTGTTATAATGGAGATTCCCCCACAGTTGTGTTGGTTTCGTTGATGTTAAGTAGATCTTTCATTTTAAATATTATGTCATTAATACTGGGTGGTGCAACAACCTCGTAAACTACTGATCAGGTGACTCAGGTTGGGTTTTGAAGGACAATTTTCAGACTCGTGTGTTGGTCTTTGTATTGAAAGCAGTTTTCCATCCTAAAGGCAGGCCTGCATTTTACATGCTTTTTAGCTGTTAGTTGGTTGATGCACTGACTTTGGTTCCAGGGATGATAAACTCTAGTGCTTGCTTTGCTGAGTCAGTACTTCTCAAGTGAGGTAGAGGAATAGGTTGTGGTGCAGGGGCCGGGTGGCATCCACCGGTCCTGATAGGGAAAATGCATCTTTGGAGGTAAGATTGTGGGACTGATGGAGAGGTCTTTAAACCAGAATCCGTGGGGGAAGGGGATATGAACAGGATTGCTGAAGAGAAGCCAAGGGCTGATGTTGACAGCAGGTGAAAAGAGGCGATTATCCCGCTGTATGAGGCACCGGTGTAGCCTCACCGTGAGTTCTGGGTGCAGTTCTGGGTTGCACGATTTAAAAAGGATGTGAAGGCCGTGGAAAGCATCCAGAGGAGGACAAGAAAACTAGTGAAAGACCTGGAAGGAATGTCCTACAAGGAACAGCTAAGGACTTTGGGTTTATCTAATTTGGAGAGAAAGAGGCTGAGGGGTAACCTCATTGCTCCCTACAGCTTCTCAAGCGGTGGGAAGTGGAGAGGGAAGTGCTGATGTCTTCTCCTAGATATGCAGGATAGGATGCTTGGGAATGATTCAAAGCTGTGCCAGGGCAGGAGGTTCAGGCTGGACATCAGGAAGCGTTTCTTTACTGAGTGTTGTCCAAAGTGCGAGTAAAAGAAATGCACTTGAAGGCAGCCTGTACAGATACAGATATACGGAGACAGACACGGATACCAGCGTCCATGCAATCTAACCAAACTCTGGGATCCTCAGGGGGCCAACATACGATTATATATTTATATTATACAATCTTCCTGAAAACTTGTAGCCCTGAGGCAGATCTCCTGATGAGCAGTGGGAGACCCATGCTTGCAGCACAGGAGCTGTATCCCTCTGGCTTCTCTCTTGCATCTCTCCTCTGGTGCTCCCCCCTCCACCCGACCTTGCGTCCCACTATCTCTCACATCCCCATCCCTCTCTCTCGCACGCATCCCTCTCTCCCTGTCTTGCGCATCACTCTTGAATCCCTTGCATCCCTCCCCGGCATCTTTTTCCCGCATCCGCCTCCATCCCTCCTCCATGTTCCCATTAACAGACTGGACATGAGGAAAAAATTTTTCGTGGAAAGGGTCATTGGGCACTGGCAGAGGCTGCCCAGGGAGGTGGTTGAGTCACCTTCCCTGGAGGTCTTTAATGGTCGGGTGGGTGAGGTGCTGAGGGGCGTGGTTTGGGGATTGTTAGGAATGGTTGGACTCAATGATCCAGTGGGTCCTTTCCAACCTAGTGATTCTATGAATCTATCATTCTATTTCTTCTTGCAGAGATGGAGCTAGGAGCTGAGTGTTGGGCCACTCCCCATTTCAGCTGGGTTTGTGGAAAACAACCTCGTCTGCTATGTTAAAGATAACCCCGAGCCGGTGGTTTTCCACCTGTGCTGCCAGGGGTGTGGGTGGAGCTGCAGATCAGCCCCACAAAGGTGCACTTCAACAGGGTGCTTCTCCACAGGTCAGTCATCCTGTGGCTGTTCTTCTGGACAGCAACACTGTCAGTGAGGTCCCCTTCAGCTTCTCTTAGAATCATAGAATCATCAGGTTGGAAAAGACCTCTTGGATCATCGAGTCCAACCATTCCTATCTGCCACTATATCATTTCCCTGAGCACCTCGTCTACCTGTCCTTTAAACCCCTCCAGGGATGGGGACTCCACCCCCTCCCTGGGCAGCCTCTGCCAGGGCCCAGTGACCCTTTCTGTGAAAATTTTTTTCCTGATGTCCAGTCTGAATCTCCCCTGGTGGAGCTTGAGGCCATTCCCCTTGTCCTGTCCTCTGTCACTTGAGAGAAGAGGCCAGCACTGTCCTCACTCCAACCTCCTTTCAGGTATTTGTAGAGAGCAATAAGGTCTCCCCTCAGGCTCCTCTTCTCCAGGCTAAACACTCCCAGGTCCCTCAGCGGCTCCCCGTAAGACTTGTCCTCCAGCCCCTTCCCCAGCTTCGTTGCTCTCCTCTGGACACGCTCCAGAGCCTCAACATCCTTCTTGTGGTGAGAGGCACAGAACTGAACACAGGATTCAAGGTCTGGCCTCACCAGTGCTGAGTCCAGGGACAGAATCACCTCCCTGGACCTGCTGGTCACCCGTTTCTGATCCAAGCCAAGATGCCATTGGCCGCCTTGGCCACCCGGGCCACTGCTGGCTCATGTTCAGTTGGCTGCTTCTTGCTGGCTGTGTGGCTGCTGAGATCAGAGGCTGGGCTAACAGCCCTCTTTCTCCCAGCAGTTCCCATTCTTTTGCACACTGTTTTTTTTTTGCTGGCTTGGAGATCCCATGACAGCCACAAGCTCTGTCGTCCCCAGCAGTGCTGTGTGATGAGCATCTTGATGCATTTGTGTCTTCTCTGCTGGATCAGAGAACAGCCCAGTTGCTCCTACTGATCTCCTTTATTTTTGATACGCTTTTAGCCCAGGACCTCACCTTTGAGACTTGTGACACAGAGAGAATATTCAGCTGTGGTTTGAGAGGGGTGGATAGGACTGCTTCAATTTTCATCCAGTTGCAAGGCTGGTATGACTGTGGAGCAGCTGGTTCTGAGTGTTTCCCTGTCTCTGCGGGATGAAGAGCAAAAGCCTTGCCCTGAAAAACTGCACCCAATTGCCTGTGGCCTCGTGGAAATGTGGGTTGGAAAACCTCGGTGAGGGCTTCTCTGTGTCACAACGTATGGGCATTGTTGGTCCCCGCACAGATTTTAACGTGCATCTCTATTTCAAGGCCACAGAGGCTGTCAGAATTGAGAAAACATTTTGACTGGAGGTAAGAGGGACTGGGAGTGAGCAGCCCTGTGCTCTTAGGATGGATACTGTGTTTGAAAGGCACCCTGCAAAGGGGCCAAAAGGGTGAGCCTTCCTGAGAGGCCTCTCTACCTGTGTTGCCAGGTGCCAGGCCCGGAGCAGCAAGGGACTCGCAATGCAGGATAACATCAGCCCGTGAGATAAACAGAGTAGGAAGGTCTGGGAATCAACAAATGCTTGTCAAGCAGGGAAAGCCGTGGTGCAAGCAGGTGACAGAGACAAGGGCTCATATATTGTCTACCAAAAGGATTGAGGACAGTGGTGTAAGCAGTGTTTGTTTCTTGCTGCTTCAGGTTTCAGATGCAGAAAATCTCCTGGGCACTCTTCAGGTTGAAACTATCCAAGTCCTTGTAGGGATGTGTGAGGTTTCTCTGGACATCAGCATTTCTAAAGGTCAGTGGAAGTCTCTAAACCAAAGTAATCGAGGTGTGTTGCATTGCCTTGACAGATGAACAGCCAAAGCACTTGGGATGGGATGAGATAGCATGCAAGCGTGGCACGGATACGTAACATGTGTATCCTGCAGGCTACCAGGAGTGACGCAACTGTCAGGGAACAAAAACAGCCTTGAGTCTCGCATCTCCAAACTTGGAAGTGTGCAACTCCACGTGCAGACTGATGTGGGGGCTTTGAAATGACAGTGACGTAAACAAGCAGTTGGCAGTTTGATGCTGGTTTATGAGAAGCTTGAAATGAGCCAGCAATGTGTTTTCGCAGCCCTTTAGTTGTGGCTGCCCCATCCCTGGAGGTGTTCAAGGCCAGGTTGGATGAGCTTTGGGCAGCCTGATCCAGTGGGAGGTGTCCCTTCCCATGGCAGGGGTTGGAACTCAATGATTTTAACGTCTCTTCCAAACTAAACTCTTCTATGATTCTGTGATCCCTCTCTGCATGGCGCCTCTCCAGCCACTCCTCTCTCACTTTATTCTCGTGAACAGTGTGAGCCCTTCCAGATGCAGAAGCCAGCATTTACTCCTCTTCCATTTCATGCCAGACATGGTTGAAATGGCAGAGCAGGGGCTGTTCCACAGCAGAGGGCACGGGCGTTTCTGCACGGGGGAAGGTGCCCGAGGGAAGAAGGTCTTTTCAAACTTCAGTGGTTCTGTGATTCGATGATTGCCTGAGGAAAGGGCTGGTGCTGCACCGTGGCCCTGCGAGAGAAACCCAAATCCATGTGCTGAGCTGGGGCACCAGTTTCTGGTAGTTGCAATCTCCGTTTCTGTAAGACAACAGGTCTTTTTAGAACTTGTGCTGTCTTCCACCTCCTGTCGCCATGAGACGCGTGCCAGACGGTGAGGTCACAGTTGAGCCCAGGGCACTTGTGGAGCTGCTGCCCAGGCATCAGACGCCACAGCCCTTCAGCCCGCTGACAGGCAGGACGCAGTCTTGCTGCTCAGGGAAAGGGACGAGGCTCCAAGCTGCGAGGCAGCTCAGCCATGAGAAATAACATGGAGTCGCCTTCTTCAGACTCCTCCTCCGACACGGAGGAGCCTGGTTGGGTGCCTTCATCTTCTCCCAACCACGTAGGACACGATACGGCAGCACCCGGGGATGCTGCCAGCGCGCCTCTCTCCGGAGAGAACTTTCAAGGTAGGCCTGAGGAGTGCAGCGTGCCCAGCCTTCGTTATCCTTTCCGGGAGGACAGCTGTGCTAAACCCAGCCCCTCTTCAGCCCGCAGGTTCCTCAATACCCTCTGGAATATCGTCAGCAGCCATCGCTTCCAGTCAGTCTGGTGGGGTGATAACAGAAACTGCATTGTGATCGCAGAGAATCTGTTCCGTGAGGAAGTGCTGGGGAGGAACATCTTTGCAACAGAGTCCATGGAAGTCTTCATCCTCCAACTGAACCTCCATGGATTCCACACAATGGAAGGAGATTTTCCCATCTCTATCTCTGTTGAGGAGCTGCAAGCCATAGCAGCAGCAGGATCTTCTCTGGGCAGGGTAAGCGAGATCCTCCCCCGTGAGAGAACCCTCAAGACCTTTGGTGGGGAGAGGGTCACGTTCAGGTAGAAGAAACCTTTGCCAGGCAGGGAGCGAGAATGGGGGTGGGAGCACATGGCCTGTATTTGTCTCAGGGTCAGGAATTCCAAGTGCAGGATTTTGGAGGAGCAGAAGTACTGACCAAAGCGTTTTGGTTACGGCTGTGAAAGGCAAGCACAGTGCCGTTGCTTGGGGCTCTTTTTGTGCTCGCTCTCTATCTGGCTACACCAAAAGTTCCCATCTTGTGGCATCTGCTGTACGCTGACAAGACACACATCAGCATCACGTTATGTCTGACAGGTGCATTCCACGCTAAGGGGGCTAAAAACCACTGGTATTTGGGGTTCTGCATCATTTTTCAGGCTTGGAAAACCACATGTGTCTTTGCTGCCACCTACTGAGCACCCTGCCGTGCTCACTACTGACAAAAGCTCCATCCCAACATTTTATTCAGTCTAAGCGGAGATTTCACAGCCCACCAAGAGCCCTTTGTCATAGTCATGTGTGTCTTTGCCGAGACAAAGGCTTGACTAGAGAATCTCTGTCTTTGTCCTTCTGGAAATGATGGCACTGACTCCTCTCCTTCGCCTTCTGCAGCTGCACTTCTTCCACAGCCCCTTCTTCCAGAGAGATCAGTCTGAGCTCCTCGGGAGGTGGGTGCAAAGCCCTGGGGAAGGAGAGCGAGCCCCGGCTGCAGCCCCACGCAGCCCCGGGCAGGAGGACGAGCGACCGAGGAAGAGACGAGCTGATGCTCTGGCGGTGGGAGGAGCTGTGGGGGAGAACGACTCCCAAAGATCCGCAGGACTCAGCCCCACAGAGACTGAGCCGTGGACTGACCCAGATGCGCCGAGCACCAGTGCCGGTCCATCCCCGGCCAAACGACGCCGCAGCCAGAGCCCTGAGAATGTCTTGGAAGTGGCTCTGGCTCCAGCCATGGCATCACCCCAGCACAGCACACCTCCAGCTCCACAAGGCATTGAGCCCCCTCAACACCAAGCTCAGCGGCCCTGTTCACTTCCTTGGCTGGTCGGCAGGATGAGCCCCCCTCAACCCTCTGCTCTGGAGCCAGCGAGGGATGCCGCTCCTGTGCTACCACACAGCCCATTTGTGGCAGGAGCAGAGGAGGAGGATGAGAACAACTCCCAGAGCCGCGCAGCCCCCAGCCCCACAGCGACTGAGCCATGGGATGACCCAGACATGCCGAGCACCAGCGCCGGTCCAGTCCCGGGCAGACGGCACTCAAGAGACAGCCCCGAGAACATCCAGGAGGCGGCTCCTGCTCCATCCGCACCTTCACCCCAGCGCCGCACACCTCCTGTCCTGCTGTT
>NW_026527797.1:0-15623 GCF_017976375.1 Cuculus canorus
AACCATCACAGCTGCTACAAAACACCTGCGTGAGAACTGCCAAGGACACAGGCATTTATTATCAGCCTGGTCCTGCAGGCACGTGATCTTCCAGCAGGTCCAACATAACCTTTTCTGACCAAATTCAAGTCTGCCATTCTGATTTGCAATTCCAAATCTAAACGTAAGAAGTCTGGGCAAACTTGAAACAAATCTAAATGAAATCACAGTCGATAAAGCCTGTACCTGTAAAAATCACTGCCCACAGCCCAGCTTACCGTAACGATCCGTTTTGCCCTTGAATTCTCTTTGCTGCATGGTATGCCAGGTTCCTTTGCTGGTGGTGGAGGAGTAACTGATTGTCCTGGAGGTGAGAGGGAATTGGGAGGCTTTGGTGTGGGGGCTGGATGTGAGAATAGACTGAGTAGTAAACCCAGGAAAACCAAAGCAGCTGGGAGCAAAGCTTCAGCTCTCTGTGAAAAGACAGAAAAAACTTTCCTTTAAAACAGTCAAATCTTCACAACAGCAGACTGCGCTAGTCAAAAGTATTAGTTTAAATACAACCTGTGGTTGTACCTGCAGAGAGGACAAAGTTTAGCCTCTGTGCTGTTCTTTTTGCGAAGGTACAAAAACCTTAACGATCAAACCCATGCGTTTTATGTTTCATTTGGATTTTAGTTTTTTAATGCCAACATCAAATGCTATTTTTAAATTAATTTCCTGAAAAACCAAGGATATCGCATCAATTTTTAACCTACTCTGTTCCATGGGGTAAAGACAAGTGTATGTCATGAAGCTGTGGGAAAATGTGCATCCAGCAATTAACTGGGAACTAAACTTCCCCTCTTCAGGACTGCTGCCAGCGCACTGCTTCCACAAAGACTGCACATACAATAACCCCACGCGTACTGAAAACATTCCACAATTTGAATCCAGCACTGTTTGTGTTAAATACTTTGGGAGTTTCCTTTTAAACTCAGTTTACAGGCTTTTGGCTGTGTGGGGTTTTTTAACATACAAACCTTACCCACAAGAGGAGTCTCTAGTAAATTCAGCTCTGATGCTCCTGAAAAACTCTTGTGAGATGGAAGCACGCACATTTAAGATCAGTCGGCAGGATGCCGTGAATTACGAAGAAGCTCTGCACGGTGACTGCCAGCTACCATCCTGTGCTGCAGAACATGAAGGAACAGGACGAACTCCCAAATCCAGCAATCTGCAGAGGCACAGAGGCTATAAATGTGAACATAGGTAAATAAATAAATGAAAAGATTATGCTGTGTTCAAGAAATATGAGGTGATACATAACAAAAACATTCCATGAGCAAGAAACACAGGTGAACCCTCGCTCTTTGGTGATGTACCAGGCCCATTAAGAAGTTATAGGAATTTTCTATTTCTTTTTTTTTTTTAATTATTTCTTTATGCTTCAAATTCGTGTTCCTAAATCACTGCCTCTGAGGCAAGACTAATCCAGTTTTAAGCCCCCCCGAGTGATGTAATTCTCACATCAGAAGAAAATGCATCCGCATTTCAGTGCTGGGGCCCCTTCAAACTGCATTTGTTGTTGTCCCTAAGTCGACCATTACTTTAGCAGATGTAAAATTAAATGCAAACAGAACCCTTTGAAAAGACAGAAGACATAGACGCACAAACACACACATGAAAGAGAAGCAAGAAATTTTTGAAATATTCATTCTGAAGGTCTACTCCACCTTGGACACCTTCGAGAGAATTTTCCCAACAAATGCATCACACAATTCTGCAACAGGGAGGGGCATATCTTACAACTGGTCCTTCTGTAGCTCCAGGGCTTGAATTAAAAGGAAAAGGTAGCAGACTTACATTCCCCTGGAGCCCAACACATCAGAATTCAAGTTTATTTGACCATATGGCCTGCAAGAAAATCATCAGAGAACTACTAGCCTCTTTTTGGCTCTTCATAGAACATCAAATCAGTAAGGTTACTCCCCTCTTTTGAAGAAAAAAAGGCAGAAAGGAGGGAGAAATTGGGCAGGGAGCTGTGCACAATCAAGTCGGTGAAACACACAATCAAGCCTGTCAAAATCTGTACGTCAATAGCTTGGTGGTAGTCATCATCTTAGTTGCAGTTATTTTACAATCTGTGAACACATTTACCATAATTCAAGTGCATGGATTTGCATAAATAAGATTATCATAGCAGAAAAACTCTCTCTCCAAGTACTATTGATCAGGTATTGGTTCTTAGGCATCATATTTTTTAAGTTCAAGGAAGCCAATAAGAACTCAAAATGCTCACATGGTTCAAACGGATTTTTCCCTCTCCAAAGTTTCAGCTCAAGACTACACTTTGTTAAAAGACTGATCACCTACCATATTGTGAGAATCCCCTTTTCTTCTTGTTTTCTGCCTCTACTCCTCCAGTGCTGGGCAACACACTGCTAATGAAAGTTGCTCCTGTATGCCCCTTTCCTGCGTTAGCACATTTTGATTACTGTTGGTAACGGCTTTGGTCTTGAGGCTGTAAAGCAAGAGGAGAAAAACATCAGCCCTGTGTAACCAAAGCGATGCTCAGTTGTCCATTATATTCCACACCCGAAAAATTACCTTCTCTTGAGACGGATGACTGCAAATTGCTAGACTTGGCTCTTCCCACAGCCAGCTCTCTTGGAACTCTAGGAAGGGTCTCCCCATAGCGGTCAGAAGTAGAACTTCTTGCAGCTTCTCTCTCTCGAGCGAGGATCACGATCGTTTTGAGGAATGAAAAGCGTGAAGAAAAAAGTTAACTCATTAGAAGAAGTTTGTGGGACAGAAATCTCTGTGCTGTTTCTCCAGAGAGGCCAATGAGACCCAACACATTTCAAAAGCCTCTTACGACACCACCCCTTCCCCTTCCAAAGAGAAGATGGAGATTTCTTTTTTTGTGTTCCCACTTACTTGTTTAGTGTGTGTGAAAGGCAGCTTGAGAAGTCTTCCCTGAGTCCCATCTCGATGGGACAGAGCCGTGGGACGTGGAGGCAGAGGGTGCGGTGAGGAAGAGGACAGGCGTGCGGTGATGAGGCATGGGGCGTGGGCTGCCCTGGAGACCCTCCTGCTGGAAACTTCTGCCTCGGAGCCAGTGGCAGAGATGCAGGCGTGGAGCCGGGCAGCACTTGCCTTTGGGCAGTTTACTTCCTTCAGTAGCTGTAGAGAGCCGAGAGCTTTGTGGTTGACTTGGTGTCCAGCAGCGCCCCAGCTGCTGAAGCAGCTCTGGCGGTGGAAGGTTCGGTGGCCCGGTACTAGCGCCGGCGGCGGCGTGGCCTCTTGGGGGGCCGGGCAGAGCCTGGGCAGCTGCCAGCCCTCCTCTTCGGCGCTCGCCGTGGCCGTGGAGGGAGGCGGTCCGTGCCACGGCTGGCAGTGGAGGGACCTGGCACAGCGTCCCCTCCATCCTCACGCGGCTCTTCCTGCTCCCCGTGGGTGGGAACGGGAGCATCGGGGAGGCTGCTGGGACCCCCCTGGAGAGCAGCGGTGGAGGTGCTGGAGGGGGCTGGGGCTGCGGCAGGAGAGCCCGGTGTTGGAGCAGCAGCACCAGCCGCGGGGCTGCCCTGGCGCTCCTCAGCAGCACGGCCACTCTGCAGACCCAGCAGACGGTGCGCCTCCCCCCCGCAGCGCTGCACGGCGACGTCCAGAAGGTTTTGCACGAATGCCCTCGCGCGGTTCTCCAGGCTCACTTGCATGAGCCGGACCAGGACCTCTTCGTCCAGCCCAAATAAGCCCAAGACGTCCCGGATGAGGTCCTCCATGACGGCCGCTGTTGAAGGCTCCTCAGTAAAGACCTGCCTTAGCTCCTCTTGCAGCCAGGGCAGAAAGCGTTGGAGGAGAGCCGGGTGTTCATCAAAAAGGTCTGCCCAGGTGTCGGGCTGGAGGCCACCCACCGGAGCCCTGGGCCCCGGCTCCACCACCGGCAGGCGCTGGGGTGTGATGGGGCGCTGGGGTGTGACGGGGCGCTGGGGGCTGTGGGCGGCAGGGGAGACCAGGATCTGGTTCTGCCTGGCGGGTGTCTGGTGCGGCCGCTGCCCGTCCCGACGGTCTGACAACAACCTCTTCGAAGTCGTCGTCAGCCTGCACCAAGTGCACGATGGATTTCACTCTGCCTCTGCAGAGCGGGCACTTGCGTTTGCTTGTGACGCTGCGCAGGATGCAGCGGTAACAAAACTGGTGCAAGCACGGCATCACGTAGGCAGGGTCATGCCAGCCGTCCAGGCATATGGGACAGCGGTCGCCCACCTCCGTGGCCATGCTCTGCCCTTGCTGCGGCGGGCTGGGGGGAGCTGGGGGTGGCGCAGAGCTCCCTCTCTTTGGCGCTGCCGCAGCCAGTGTCCCGCTAGAAGAGGGAGAGAGGCCACGGTCATGGGCTGGCCTGGGCAGGGCTGGCACAGATGCCCAGGTCCCTCCAGAAGGAAACCCTCCCAGCTCCCCAGGGCGAGGTGTCACCGCAGAGCTCACCTCTGCTGCTGCTGCTGTGAGCGCACTTGTTGTGTTCCCCGGCTTCCTGGGGGCGGGGAAGATCCTTTGAGGCGTCGGGAGTCCGGCACAGAGACCTGCGAGCACCAAAGTGCCAGTGAGGACACGAGCACCAGCTCAGCTCTCCTGCCTCGCCGAAGGCTCAGCTGGAGTGAGGGCAGCAGGGTGGACGTTGGCCCTGGCCCCGCCCCCTTGCCGTTGGCCACGCCCCCAGAGCCAAGCACCCCGCAGCCCCTGCCTTCGCCGGGAGCCACTGCCTCCCAGCACAAACCGGCACAGCCCTCGCGCCTTTGGTGCTGCCCACACCCCGGCACACACATCCACCCCAGACCACGCTTCCTTGCTGCAGCTTTGTTGCCTCGCCAGGATTTTCTCAGGATAGGAAAGGGGATGCAGAGACTCCCATTTCTGTCTACCGACGGGGTCTGTTGCTCAAGAAATTCTTCTTTACGTCTCATCTAAATCTGCCGCTCTCCAGTTTATAGCCATTGCCCCCAGTGCTATCACTACAGCCTCTGTAAACAGCCCCTCCCCAGGTTTCTTGCAGGTCCCCTTCAGGCACTGAAGGCAGAAGCCTCGCTCAGCCCTTTAGACTTTGCAGGGTCACTCCGTAGGAGCCCAGGCTCGAGCAGGCTCGGCCAGGCTTGGCCCATGCCCCAAGAGGAGCACGGAGGGCTGTAAGGTGACAGTCATCACTTGCTGATGTCCCTCTCCACCACTTGCTGATCTCAGAGCGGGCCTTCTGCCCCTGCACGTGCGCTGAACCAGGAGAAAAAAAGAATCTATCATCTCCTCTTGCAGAGCTGGGGAGAATCCTGGGGGCCGAGGGCCCTCCACTGCGCGGTGCACCGGGATCCCCTGTGCCAGGGTTCTCCGTTCCAGTTGGGAGTGGGGGGGTTGCAGCCCTCGGCAAAGGAGCCTTCTGCCATCGCATCTTCCAGCTGCTCCTGGGTCTGATCCTGCTCTGCGGGGGTGGGCACAGACTGGGGGTGGCTGAGACCCTGCAGAGGAGAGCCTCCATGGTGCTGGTTTGGTCCTCTACGTCAGAGCCTGCAGGGCTGCTGTCGGAGGCCTTGTGCGGGGTGCTGGAACCACTGCTGGTAGGTGGTGATGCTGGGTCCGGCTGCACGGTGTTGTCCTCTCTCCCAGCACCGCAGGATCGCAGCAGCCTCGCGTGGTGACACTGTTGAGGCCGTGGACCTGCAGTGCCGTGTACTCAAGAACTTCTGAGCATCACCGCAGATCGGGCAGCTCCACTGTGTCTCTGTGGCCATGTCTGTACCCTGCAGCAGCCGAGGAGAGAGAGCAGGTGCATGGGGCCCTCAGCCCAGCTCTTGGTCCATCCCCCACCCCAGCTCTGCTGCCCCAAAGTGGCCTCTGAGCTCTCCCAGTCCGGGATGGTCACAAGACAAAGCTCGGGTTGTTTCTTATCACCCAGGGAAACGTCACTCCCTCACACGGAGTCCTTCTCTTCTCAGCATCCCTGCTTCCAGCCAGTTCCAGCCCTTCCGCAGCCGGGCCTTCTTGCCCTCCATGCCGGACCATAGCACTGCTGAGCACTTGCAGTTTGATTTTCTCCTTCACCGTGAAAGATGACAGCAACATAAATGATGTGCGAGTGCAATTTCTACTGTAGAACGAGCACAGCAGAATGTGGTTTCAATGGCGTGACAACTCTAGTTGGGTAACCTGCAGTCCTCATAGCAAAACAAGGCGGGGCTCTCTTACACTTGGTGATGTCAGGGCTTAAAATCTCGGCAAAAAAAGGAATAGTAATCTTAGAGACAAAGTTTTTTCAGATTTTCAGTTCAAAAAAAAATAAGAAGAAAAAGAGAGAGAAAGAGCTAATGAGGAAGAAGACTTGCTTATCTGCAAGCAGGGTAAACTATCACCCGAAAGGAAGAGCAACCTCAGGAATTTTATTGACTAATATAATCTAAGATGGGAAAGCATTGTCTGGACAATGCATATGCAGAATGATCTGGGTGTGCGTAATGCTTTCTTATGGGACCAGAGAGCTGCAGAGCTCTCTGTACGCGTGCTGGAAGGATGGATTGTTGAGGCAGCAAAATGAGAGTACGGGAGCTGCAGAATGCACAAAGGAAAAATATTTACGCTTGAACATAAAGTCCCTGCGGCATCCCATGAATTTTAAGCATTATTAAAATAATCACTCAAGTGCATGGAGTTTCTGATACTGGATGGCGTATGTGGGAATGGGTCAATCAAACGAATGAAAGAAGCAGGAAGGCTGGAAGTGAGTTACACAAGGAGACACCAAAGAAATCCTGAGCAGTGGTTTTGGGTTGTTTTTTTTCTGAGGGGGCTGATGGACTTGTCTGTGCTCAAAACAGTCTTTGAAGCAAAGTCAAATCTTTCCCTGCATGGAGCTTTTACCTTGTGCCTAGTGGGGTACAGGCAGCACTGGCTGTTTCACGAGGGGGTGTGTGTGTCGGGATGCGCCCAATGCTGCCTGGAGCCGCCCCTTCGGATGGGTTCACGGAAGGCCCTGAGGCTGTGTGGTGGGAGGCAGAAATCAGGCATGGGGTGCTGCTGCCACCGCAGCTGTCACCCCGCCTGGCCCTCTGGTGGGACTCAGCTCTCCTGGAGGCAGGGGCTTCAGCTCACACTCAGGCCTTCAGCCACCACAGTTTCCAGCTTGATGTAGAAGCATCATAAGATCAATGGTTTGATATAATACGGTGGTTGGAGCAGAGGAGCTGATCTGCTGGGAGACGGGCTGTCGATGGAGCACAGCATTCCTCAGCAATGAAGACAGTCTGGTTTGTTTCCCACCACGTGTTGGTGGCCCAGAAGGGCATTAGCACCGTGTCAAAAGTCTAATGACCCAAACTGTTGAAACATACACAATGAATATTTGGTGCACATGTATTGTGAAAGAGATGTAATGTCCTTTTTGTCCTCTACAGGTCAGTTCTCAGTTTGGTGTTTAAAAAGATCCTGTGCAACCCTGGGCAGTACTGAGGGAATAATCGAATGCTGCGGCCCCGGGCAGAGGGACCTGCTGCTGTCACACCTTCTGTGGGGCTCTGCGGGTGCATGGCAGTGATCCTCAGCAGGCTGGTGCCGCCCAAACTGCGCTGCAGGGCTCAGGGAAAAGCAGCAGGAGAAGACGGAGAAAGCCACAACCGTAGGCTGAGGCAGGGAAACAGGAATTTATTTCCTCTTTTGGAAAAATGATTCAGGGATCTCTGCTGCTGGCAGGAGGAGCGCAGCCTCTTGCGGGGTTGGGGAGGATCCCGGGTCCCTTCTCCCGGAGGGGCGCGGTGCTCCCACACGCCAGGGGTCTCTCAGCCATGGCAGAGGGACCTTCTGCCTTGCATCTTCTGGCTGCTCCTGGGGCTGATGCTCCTCTGCAGAGATGGGCACAGATGCTGTGTAGAAAATATATTGGAACAAACTGGACATGCTGTAATCCCAGAAGCCTGCTTGCACAACCTGCCTATGACGATCAGTAGAAAGGAATGTGCTAAAGTATCAATGTTTAGACACAAAAGCCTATAGACAGTTCTTAGATACAAAGCCTTAGTATAAGGCTTCAAGGCTGTGATGCTTTCTGAGAGCTTTGCTATCCCATGGGAATGAGGAGGCTGGATTGATAAGGTCAGAACCAGGCATGGGAACCCGGGTGTGTAGTTTAACAATGTAACTTTACGCTTAGAACATGTTGTAAATGTTCTGATTCCATGGAAAATGTATCTTGAGAGATGTAACCAATTACTGTCTATTTTTAGGTTGTAAAACGGAATATGTGCCAAACTGTGCTGTGTGGTTTTAACCTATTGACCAATTAGAATAACTTTTAGGCAGTGTGGACAGTGTCTTGTAACCTATTGTAGAGTCGCTTCTGTCGCGTGCACTCTGATTATCTGTGTAAATAGACCCTCAGGATGTTACAATAAACGAGCAATGATCATACCTCTATGAGGACTCATTCATCGACTCCGGGGCTCCCCTCCCAACAACGAGGTGTGGCCAGGAATGCCGTGGAGGTGGCCTCTGAGGTGCCAGCATCCTCATCCAGGCGATGTGGCCTCTTGAAGGGTTGGGGAGAGTCTTGGGGCTGGAGGCCTTCCTCTTTGAGGGATGCTATGGCCCCACCAGGGAAGTTGTCCTGGCCAGGAGAAGAGTGGCCTGAGGCCACCACGGTCCCTAACTCTTCCTGAGGTTGATCCTGCTCTACAGGCATGGGCACAGACTGCAAGCAGGAGAGACCCTTATGTTGGGTGGCCTCTGATGTGCCAGCTTCCTCCTCCAGGCAGTGTGGCCTCTTGCAGGGCTGGGGAGAGTCCTAGGGGCTGGTGGCTCTCCTCTTTGGGGGGTGCTGGGGACCCCTGGGCAAACTGTCCCGGGAGGTGCCTGCTGCTGCACCAACCCCTGTCTCCTGCTGGAGCTGATCCTGCCCTGCAAAGACAGGTGCAGGTGGAGGATCTCCTGGGTGCCTGTATCTAAAAGACGGCGCTGAATGGATTTGTTGAGAGGAATTAATTGAAATTGTATTTACCAGGTCATCAGCAGTGAGACACGAGTAAATCCTAACCACGCTGGAATAAAGGAAGGAATTATTGCAAGCTGAAACCCCTTAACCAGTTATTCTCTCTCAGCATCAGATCCGTCTTGCTACTTGTCACCTCTTATACCTCCCCTGGGAGTAGCTGGGCTCCTCTGAACCCCAACACACAGTCAAAGGAGGAAGGAGTTCCTGTTACAAAGCAGTGCTCCAAATGCTGTTTTCTGGGAGACAAGCCACCAGATGTCTACAAAAGAGCGTGCTGCTGTGATTCCTGCCTCCGTGTAAGATGCCAGCTGCTGAAACCAGCAGTAGAAAGATCAGCTCTCTGCTCCCTCTTGTGAGAGCTCTCCGCAGTGACAGTGTCACCGATCTGCAGCCCATCCGCTGCAGGGAAAGTGGCTGTGGTACTCCCTCCTCCAACACACGGGTGTAACAGCTGTGAGCGCTGAGGAAATGATGGCGTCAGCAGCTCTTGAACACGAGAAGCATTTGAACCTGTGCAACTCACTGGATTCCACAGCCTGTTCCTTGGCAGGCGAGTCCCTTCCAAATGTGGCTTCTTCACTGCTTCCAAAGATGCCTGAAACTGAGCGCTGCACACACAGACACAACCCCCCACGGCACAGGGACAGACACCTCCAGCAGGACAAGCATCTACGCCCCTTGGAGAGGTTCCTGCTTTGTCACATTCTGTTGGGCGCAGAGACACGTGCTGGAGGTGGTAGGGTTGTAGCTCGTCCCAACTCTTTTTATTTACCGACAGTGGAGACCAGGGCTGATGCCCAGTTGGGTCCACACAGGAGCAGCAGCAAAAGCAGCTTGCCCTCCAGCACACTCTGCCCTCAGCACCCGCTGCAGAGAGGGTGTGAGTGTGCAGCAGCATTTCCTGTGAGAGGAAGCACTGCTGAAAAGGCCCTGGGATTCAGTGGGCCCATGGCCGTGATGTCCATCAGGATGGTGTCACCCACAATTTAGTACAGGTATCAGGAAAAGGCACCACTAAAAGGGGGAGAAAGCAGCACCCAGACCTGGGGTCAAGGCAATAGCTATTTATTTGTCTTGTCCTGAAATAAAATGAACACATGGATCCGTGCTACTGACAGGAGCAGAACAGCCTCCAGCGAGGCTGGGGAATGTTCTGAAGGCTGGACTGCCTCCTCTGTGGGGAGAGATGTGTTCCCAAGGGGGAGTGGTCTCTGTCCTGGCCCTGAGTAGAGGGGCTGCGGCTGCAAATCTGGGCAGATGAACCTTCTGCTGTCAATCTCCTGGATCCTCCTGGCGCTGATCCTCCTCTGAAGAGATGGGAACAGATGGGTGGTGGCTGGGATCCCCATTGTGGGTGGCCTCTGATGTGCCGGCTTCCTCCTCCAGGCAGTGTGGCCTCTTGCAGGGCTGGGGAGAGTGCTGGGGGCTGGTGGCCCTCCTCTTTGGGGCGTGCTGGGGACCCCTGAACATGTTGTCCTGGCCAGGAGCAGAGGTGCCTGCCACCACACCAAGCCCTGTCTCTTGCTGGGGCTCCTGGCCAGGAGCAGAGGTGCCTGCCACCACACCAAGCCCTGTCTCTTGCTGGGGCTGATCCTGCCGTGCAGGGACAGGTGCAGTCGGAGGGCTGCTGGGACCCCCATGGAGGGTGTGGTCTGATGTGCTGCCTTCCTCCTCCAGGCTGGTGTGGCCTCTTGCAGGGCTGGGGAGAGTCTTGTGGGGTGGTGGCCCTCCTCTTTGGAGGGCGCTGGGGTCCCCGAGGCACGTTTTCCTCGCCAGGAACAGAACGGGTGGCCACCACCATGATCTCTGGCTCCTGCTGGGACTGATCCTGCTCTGCACTCCCATGGGTGGTGGTCTGTGTTGTGCTGTCTTGCTCCTCCACATCAGAGCCTGCAGAGCTGGAGGAGTCTGGCTGGGCCATGGGAGTGCTCTCCTGGGAGTTGTTGGGGCTGATGCTGACAGCAGGGTCCTCATCTTCATCCCTGGCAGCATGGGGCTCCTGGTGGACTAGGTGCTGGCGGATCTCGCTGTCACACAGACGCACAGCAGCACGGATGAGCTGGCGAATGAATGTCCGTGTGTGCTGTCCCAGGGAGGGCTGTAGCTCCTGCATTAGCGCCTCCTCATCCAGCCCGAACGTGCACAGGCAGGACAAAATGATGGCTTCCGTTGCAGACACTACCCACCACGCATCCATGAAGAACGTGTTGAGCTCTCGTCGCAGCCACGACAGCAGGGGCCTGGTGTGATCTGGATGGCATCGGAAAAAATTCGCCCAGACCTGAGGAGGGAAATCACCTGCCTGAACCGCAGGCCCCGGCCCTCCAGCCTCCTGCTCATCCTGATGGTCTTCAGCTGATGACTCCTCAGCCTGTGAATCTCCATGGTCGTTGACTGAGATCACGGAATACTCCTCCATATTTTCAAACTGCAGCTGTAACAAGAGAGCCTTGGTGTCTGTCCTGCAGAGGGGGCAGTTTGGATTCTCAGTCAGCCAGCGCGCTGCACAGGGGAAGCAAAACTGGTGATGGCAGGGTAACAAGTAGCCAATGTCATCTTCATTGTCCCTGCAGATGGGGCAGCACCAGTCACTCTCACTGTCCGAGTCCTCTGCACACTCTGGTGGACTGGGCTGTGTCGAGGATGAGAAGATGTTCGCCATTGCTAGTGACACGGCAGCAGATGTTTTGCACTGCAAAAGTGTAGAGAGGCCACAGTTACTTGCTGTCCTGGGGATGGGACAGGAGGGGAGGAAGAAATGCCCAGTTCCCTCGGGAAAGACACCCTACTGTCTCCCAGAACCCCTTTGCCCTGCCCTTGGCCAACCCAGGGTGGGACGTTTTGCTGCACGGCTCACCTCTGCTGCTGCAAGCACACCCTGTGGTGCCCGGCTGCCTGAACAAAGCAGGGACAGGGAAATACAAGGGAAACACAAGCTCCAGGATGGGCACCGAGAGCTGCCGACGGCAGCCTCCAAAGCAACACCCAACACTAGGAGAAGCCTGTCTCAACGCTCCGGTCCTCACAGGAGACCAGGCACGAGACGACTGGGTCAAGCTCAGCTGTTGCCCGCAGATACCCCGTGAAGGCTGTGAGGTGTCACCCTTCACCCCTTTGTGATGTCACAGTAGCCTCAGCGTCTGACTCCACAGCACCCTCCTCTCCTTAAATGGCCTCCCCTGCACAGAAGATAGAGGGGACGCCACAGGGTGATGGGGACTGCTGATGGCCAGGCTGCCGGGAGCTGTGCCTGCTTGGCTTCTAGCGACTACAGCTCTGTGAGAGGCTCTCACACATGTATCATGCTCTAGATATGACATCCTCCCGTTGCAGAAAACTTGATCTCGATCAGAGACGTTTTCCTTCTGCAGAGCTTGTAATTTGACGTCCTTTTTGCCCCTCATAAGATGCAGCCCAGGCAGAACTGCCGAGCATCAGAGCAGGTAGGGCAGCTCTACTGTGTCTCCATGGCCATCTTTGTACTCCGCAGCAGCCTGGGGAGAGTGGAGGATGAGAAGCTGCTCCCCCTCGCTGCTGCCAGCGATGCCAGCGTCTGTTGTGTGCTGCAAAATGGAGAGAGGCCACAGTCACTCACTCTCTGGGAGAGTGGAGGAGGGCAGAAGAAAAGCCCATGCCTCACAGAGGTCTCCTGCTAAGGGGAACGGGATGGGACCCATCAGTGGCACCACTACCTGGATGGCCATTGGGCAGCCCTGGGTCAGGGTCTTCCACCCTGCTGGGTTATATCCCCTGTCAGCAGGGAGAAGCCATGCAGGGAGCATTTTGTTTCAGCCCATCCACTTCCACTGGCACATGCCCACAGTGTCACGTCCCTCTCCATTTACCAAGTTTGCTGGTGCTCCTGGCCTGCTGTTGTGTTGGTGGTCCTCAAAAGCACCATCAATGGAGCCAGATCCTTTTTACACAGGAAGGAGTTCTGGTTGCTGTCCCTCGTCGTCCCTAATCAGGCAAAAACACTTGATTAGGGATTGTGTTTAGCCTTGTTTGCAAGCAGCAAACATCTGCTGTATTGTGTTGGGGAATTTTCCTAGTACCCCTCACGGCTGATTAAACTCATGTTTGTGCTTAAATATGAAAGGAAAAGTTCATGAACACTGCATTGGGCTTAGTCCTATCACCATAAGCAGTTCTGTGCGGAGTCTGCAAAGACAAGTTAGGAGCCAATTCCTTACACATGCGTGCAGCAGCCCCCATCCCTAGAGCGGATGCGTGGGGCTCATCAGCCCAGCTGTTGGTCCATCCAGCTCTGCTGTCCATAAGTGGCCTCTGAGGTCTCCCTAACCAGAATGGTCATAAGACGGGATTAAAAGTGATTTTAAGGCGTTGGGTGTGTGGGGCCGAATGATTATTTTCCCTCCTTCCAGTTACGGCAGGTGACCTTGCAAGGCTCAGATGGTCCAGTCAATTAATACGTGGCTCTGTAGCTGGTGTCAGCGCAACAGCTTTCGGATTTTGACAATGGGATGGCCACAATAAGACAGAGGAATCAATGGGAACATTGTGGTTGGTGTATACTATAGTCCACCGATCAAGGAGAGCCAACCAATGAATTCTACCCCTCCATTCCTCTTTGGCGAGACCGAATCTGGAGTATTGTGTCCGGTTTTGGAATCCTCAACATAAGAAGGATATAGAACTTTTGGAACGGGTTCAGAGGAGGGCTACAAAGATGATCAGAGGGCTGGAGCACCTCCCATACAAGGACAGGCTAAGAGAGTGTTGGGGTGTTCAGCCAGGAGAAGAGAAGGTTCGGAGGAGATCTTACAGTGACCTTCCAGTACCTGAAGGGGGGCTACAAGAAAGCAGGGGAGGGGCTGTTCATAAAGGCTTGTAGTGATAGGACTAGGGGCAACGGGTATAAACTGGAGAAGGGTGGATTTGGACTAGACACAAGGAAGAATTCCTTCCCCATGAGAGTGTTGAGGCATTGGCACAGGTTGCCAGGGAAGCTGTGGATGTCGTGGAAAGAAGAGGGAGGGGCAAAGGAGAGTGAGGGGGAGAAACTTGCATGTTACTTAGGAGAAGAGACCAACACCCACCTCGCTCTCAGCCTCCTTTCCTCCAGGATAAACCACCGCAGCTCCCTCAGCCACGCACCATAACCCTTGTTCTCCAGCCCCTTCACCAGACCCATTGCCTTTCTCTGGTCGCACAGCAGCCGCTCAATATCTTTGTTGCAGTGGGGGGCCCAGAACTGAACACAGGATTCAAGACGTGGCCTCACCAGTGCTGAGTACAGGGGGAAGATCCCTTCCCTGCTCCTGCTGGCTACACCATTTCTGGTACGAGCCAGGATGCTGTTGGCCCTGTCGGCCACCGACACACACTGCTGTCTCACGTTCAGCCTGCCCGACAACTGCAGTTGGGATGTGTGGCACGTTCCTTTGGGTCCTTCCTTTTCCACTTTTCTTAGCAACACATTTAAAAAAGGGAAATGTGCTCTGTTTATTACTGTGAACGTTCAAAAATCTTGCTCTGCTCTGGTCAGCAAGGTATGTGGAAAACATCACTCCTGCACTTTGGCAATAAAGGAGGTTCCAGTCCTTCCCTGTAACCCCCAAACTGTGTAGGATCCAAAGCTTTTCTCTGTACCGAGCTGCCTATTACCAGGAATAGAGCAAACAAGTGAGATGCAGAAGACTGCATTTGTCGAAAGTATGAGTTTAAACACGAACTGGGTTTGTACCTGCAGAGAGGAGAAAGTTTAGCCTCTGTGCCGCGCTTTCTCCAAAGGTACAAAAACCTTAATTATAAAAGAACATGCTTTTTGTGTTTCGTTTAATGCCAACATAAAATGTTATTTTTAAATTAATTTCCTGAAGAAACAAGAATATCACATCTTGTTGTCTGCAGTGTTATCTCCGTCCCATGTGCCAAGCTCATGTGCTCAGCCTCCCCAGTCACCATTCAGATGAGCTTTTAGAGTCCCCAGCCCCAGCCTGTAAGGGGCAAACTTCCTCAGGCGGTTGTTTTTAGAACCAGAAAACATGGCATCATCGCAAAGAGTAGCAGCCACTTGCCCTTTTCTCTCCCCTCCCTCCCATTTCTAATGGTTTTCTTTAGAAAATGACACTGTTAAGTTGGGGAAAAGGGGCCAAGGAGGACAGCAATCTGGACAGGCTTGTAAAGTCAGAGCAGAGCTGCACAGCCAAAGGAGTGGGAGGAAGGTAGGTGGATAACAGCTGAATCACTACCACAAGAAGGGAATGCAAAGAATTGTTCAAAAAGAATTTCATACTTGCTTGCTTGCTTCATTTTTGATGTTGCAGTTCCACTTCTCTTCACTTTTTGCTTTTCCACAGACACTATGGATTTGGTATCCTCTTCTGCTGGAAGCTCCTGTGCTAACGCAACAAAAGATGTTCTTCATGCACAGATGTTACAATCCTACAGAATACAGACACTTTTCTTTCATCAAGAAGTCCTCCCAAGTTATTTCTAAAAGCATTACAATTCCTTCTGACATAAACGAATCCTTCCATTTCAAGTGATGGCACTGCTTTATCAGTTCAAATTCTGAAATTAACAGATAGTCCACCGAGTAAGTTTAAAGCAAGCCACTGTGCCTTTTGTTCAAGGCAAAGCAATACTTATTAATTCTTGATGGAAGGAGATTCAA
>NW_026527797.1:16123-22031 GCF_017976375.1 Cuculus canorus
CTCTGGTGGACTGGGCTGTGTCGAGGATGAGAAGATGTTCGCCATTGCTAGTGACACGGCAGCAGATGTTTTGCACTGCAAAAGTGTAGAGAGGCCACAGTTACTTGCTGTCCTGGGGATGGGACAGGAGGGGAGGAAGAAATGCCCAGTTCCCTCGGGAAAGACACCCTACTGTCTCCCAGAACCCCTTTGCCCTGCCCTTGGCCAACCCAGGGTGGGACGTTTTGCTGCACGGCTCACCTCTGCTGCTGCAAGCACACCCTGTGGTGCCCGGCTGCCTGAACAAAGCAGGGACAGGGAAATACAAGGGAAACACAAGCTCCAGGATGGGCACCGAGAGCTGCCGACGGCAGCCTCCAAAGCAACACCCAACAGCAGGAGAAGCCTGTCTCAACGCTCCGGTCCTCACAGGAGACCAGGCACGAGACGACTGGGTCAAGCTCAGCTGTTGCCCGCAGATACCCCGTGAAGGCTGTGAGGTGTCACCCTTCACCCCTTTGTGATGTCACAGTAGCCTCAGCGTCTGACTCCACAGCACCCTCCTCTCCTTAAATGGCCTCCCCTGCACAGAAGATAGAGGGGACGCCACAGGGTGATGGGGACTGCTGATGGCCAGGCTGCCGGGAGCTGTGCCTGCTTGGCTTCTAGCGACTACAGCTCTGTGAGAGGCTCTCACACATGTATCATGCTCTAGATATGACATCCTCCCGTTGCAGAAAACTTGATCTTGATCAGAGACGTTTTCCTTCTGCAGAGCTTGTAATTTGACGTCCTTTTTGCCCCTCATAAGATGCAGCCCAGGCAGAACTGCCGAGCATCAGAGCAGGTAGGGCAGCTCTACTGTGTCTCCATGGCCATCTTTGTACTCCGCAGCAGCCTGGGGAGAGTGGAGGATGAGAAGCTGCTCCCCCTCGCTGCTGCCAGCGATGCCAGCGTCTGTTGTGTGCTGCAAAATGGAGAGAGGCCACAGTCACTCACTCTCTGGGAGAGTGGAGGAGGGCAGAAGAAAAGCCCATGCCTCACAGAGGTCTCCTGCTAAGGGGAACGGGATGGGACCCATCAGTGGCACCACTACCTGGATGGCCATTGGGCAGCCCTGGGTCAGGGTCTTCCACCCTGCTGGGTTATATCCCCTGTCAGCAGGGAGAAGCCATGCAGGGAGCATTTTGTTTCAGCCCATCCACTTCCACTGGCACACGCCCACAGTGTCACGTCCCTCTCCATTTACCAAGTTTGCTGGTGCTCCTGGCCTGCTGTTGTGTTGGTGGTCCTCAAAAGCACCATCAATGGAGCCAGATCCTTTTTACACAGGAAGGAGTTCTGGTTGCTGTCCCTCGTCGTCCCTAATCAGGCAAAAACACTTGATTAGGGATTGTGTTTAGCCTTGTTTGCAAGCAGCAAACATCTGCTGTATTGTGTTGGGGAATTTTCCTAGTACCCCTCACGGCTGATTAAACTCATGTTTGTGCTTAAATATGAAAGGAAAAGTTCATGAACACTGCATTGGGCTTAGTCCTATCACCATAAGCAGTTCTGTGCGGAGTCTGCAAAGACAAGTTAGGAGCCAATTCCTTACACATGCGTGCAGCAGCCCCCATCCCTAGAGCGGATGCGTGGGGCTCATCAGCCCAGCTGTTGGTCCATCCAGCTCTGCTGTCCATAAGTGGCCTCTGAGGTCTCCCTAACCAGAATGGTCATAAGACGGGATTAAAAGTGATTTTAAGGCGTTGGGTGTGTGGGGCCGAATGATTATTTTCCCTCCTTCCAGTTACGGCAGGTGACCTTGCAAGGCTCAGATGGTCCAGTCAATTAATACGTGGCTCTGTAGCTGGTGTCAGCGCAACAGCTTTCGGATTTTGACAATGGGATGGCCACAATAAGACAGAGGAATCAATGGGAACATTGTGGTTGGTGTATACTATAGTCCACCGATCAAGGAGAGCCAACCAATGAATTCTACCCCTCCATTCCTCTTTGGCGAGACCGAATCTGGAGTATTGTGTCCGGTTTTGGAATCCTCAACATAAGAAGGATATAGAACTTTTGGAACGGGTTCAGAGGAGGGCTACAAAGATGATCAGAGGGCTGGAGCACCTCCCATACAAGGACAGGCTAAGAGAGTGTTGGGGTGTTCAGCCAGGAGAAGAGAAGGTTCGGAGGAGATCTTACAGTGACCTTCCAGTACCTGAAGGGGGCTACAAGAAAGCAGGGGAGGGGCTGTTCATAAAGGCTTGTAGTGATAGGACTAGGGGCAACGGGTATAAACTGGAGAAGGGTGGATTTGGACTAGACACAAGGAAGAATTCCTTCCCCATGAGAGTGTTGAGGCATTGGCACAGGTTGCCAGGGAAGCTGTGGATGTCGTGGAAAGAAGAGGGAGGGGCAAAGGAGAGTGAGGGGGAGAAACTTGCATGTTACTTAGGAGAAGAGACCAACACCCACCTCGCTCTCAGCCTCCTTTCCTCCAGGATAAACCACCGCAGCTCCCTCAGCCACGCACCATAACCCTTGTTCTCCAGCCCCTTCACCAGACCCATTGCCTTTCTCTGGTCGCACAGCAGCCGCTCAATATCTTTGTTGCAGTGGGGGGCCCAGAACTGAACACAGGATTCAAGACGTGGCCTCACCAGTGCTGAGTACAGGGGGAAGATCCCTTCCCTGCTCCTGCTGGCTACACCATTTCTGGTACGAGCCAGGATGCTGTTGGCCCTGTCGGCCACCGACACACACTGCTGTCTCACGTTCAGCCTGCCCGACAACTGCAGTTGGGATGTGTGGCACGTTCCTTTGGGTCCTTCCTTTTCCACTTTTCTTAGCAACACATTTAAAAAAGGGAAATGTGCTCTGTTTATTACTGTGACCGTTCAAAAATCTTGCTCTGCTCTGGTCAGCAAGGTATGTGGAAAACATCACTCCTGCACTTTGGCAATAAAGGAGGTTCCAGTCCTTCCCTGTAACCCCCAAACTGTGTAGGATCCAAAGCTTTTCTCTGTACCGAGCTGCCTATTACCAGGAATAGAGCAAACAAGTGAGATGCAGAAGACTGCATTTGTCGAAAGTATGAGTTTAAACACGAACTGGGTTTGTACCTGCAGAGAGGAGAAAGTTTAGCCTCTGTGCCGCGCTTTCTCCAAAGGTACAAAAACCTTAATTATAAAAGAACATGCTTTTTGTGTTTCGTTTAATGCCAACATAAAATGTTATTTTTAAATTAATTTCCTGAAGAAACAAGAATATCACATCTTGTTGTCTGCAGTGTTATCTCCGTCCCATGTGCCAAGCTCATGTGCTCAGCCTCCCCAGTCACCATTCAGATGAGCTTTTAGAGTCCCCAGCCCCAGCCTGTAAGAGGCAAACTTCCTCAGGCGGTTGTTTTTAGAACCAGAAAACATGGCATCATCGCAAAGAGTAGCAGCCACTTGCCCTTTTCTCTCCCCTCCCTCCCATTTCTAATGGTTTTCTTTAGAAAATGACACTGTTAAGTTGGGGAAAAGGGGCCAAGGAGGACAGCAATCTGGACAGGCTTGTAAAGTCAGAGCAGAGCTGCACAGCCAAAGGAGTGGGAGGAAGGTAGGTGGATAACAGCTGAATCACTACCACAAGAAGGGAATGCAAAGAATTGTTCAAAAAGAATTTCATACTTGCTTGCTTGCTTCATTTTTGATGTTGCAGTTCCACTTCTCTTCACTTTTTGCTTTTCCACAGACACTATGGATTTGGTATCCTCTTCTGCTGGAAGCTCCTGTGCTAAGGCAACAAAAGATGTTCTTCATGCACAGATGTTACAATCCTACAGAATACAGATACACTTTTCTTTCATCAAGAAGTCCTCCAAAGTTATTTCTAAAAGCATTACAATTCCTTCTGACATAAACGAATCCTTCCATTTCAAATGATGGCACTGCTTTATCAGTTCAAATTCTGAAATTAACAGATAGTCCACCGAGTAAGTTTAAAGCAAGCCACTGTGCCTTTTGTTCAAGGCAAAGCAATACATCTTTGCAGTGAAGCTTCCAAATCCAACTGACCTGTTATTGATGACAGAAGGTAATTCTGTGGATGTGATCTGTGTTGGAGTGGGTTTTTTCCTCCATTCCAAGTCATTCTCTCTTTTGGACATTTATTTTCCTTAGCCACATACCAGCTATACATCTTGCTGCTCAAAAAGCAGCAGGTGGTGATGAATAAACACTGCTGCATAATTTCCTTGGAAAAAGGCATAGCTCTGTACTAGTCATCTGGACAAAAATCCCATTGTAAATAGCATCTAAGCAAGTGACAGATGCTTTTAGCGTTAACTAGACTGTCAGGGTAGCATTTTGTCCCTTCCCTGTGCTATCCCTTCAGTTTAGCTTTTTCTAGGCTGTACTAACACCAACACAGCTCCAAATGTCACTGGAATTGCCAGTCAATTCTTCTCTCCTCCTCTTCCATTCATTCCATCCGTTGGTGTCCTGTTCCACCCCCAACACACATCCCTTCCCCCGTAGATGAATAATTCCCAGACAGATTTTGGCAAAGAACACATTTCCTTGAAAATCTTTGAACATGTACAGAAAATATTTGCTACTTTGTAAAAACAAAGAAAGCAACCATTAGTGTGTCTTCCATAGCGATAAATATATTCAACATATAAATCTAAAAGATCTTATGCGATACAGCATCTCAGCTTCGGCACTTTCCAATGGCCAAACACTGACACATTGAATATGAAAAGCAAATTGAACCAATTATTCCAGAATTTGGCAAGCTTAAAATTGTAGTAGAGAATAATCTATTACAATAGACCTTAAAAAACAGGTATCACTGTAACACATATTTAGAAACATGCTTGGACTGAAACAGAGTCCCGTCCCAGAGGTGATACACTTCACATCAAAACTTCATCTTTCATGTGTAGCTCACAGCCAGAAACCAGAAGACAATAATTCCTAATACACGAACATAAAAACTTCTTTTAAGTAAGACTGGTATAGAGTAATCTTTGGATAGTTGCTTGTGCTCTATCAGCAGAATATTCAGGGATCCCCACGCAGGAATCCTAGACAGGTTAGTTCCGATCCATGGCTTCCTTTCTCAGGCTCGCTGCTAATGTTCAAATAACAGACACTTGAAAATCTGTTTGATTTGGGGTTTGTTTTTTGTTTTTTTTTTTTAAAGAATTCTTTAAAATCTGATGTTCTGCAGAATTAATTCTATTAAAAAAAGGTTGTATAAGAAAAAAAAATCATTACATCATTTCAATGTATTTGTTTAATTATTCTTATGCTATGTCAAGGAGTAGCATATGTGTACTCCCACTATAATTCTCATAAAATAATTTTAATGATTTAAATGTTTGAGCTTTCTTATTGATATCCATTCCTTGTTTTCAGGAAGAGTAGCATTCAAAGCCGCCCCCAGCAAGTGCAGGGCTGTCGCAGTCAGCGCTAGAGTGGCACTGTGGGGTTAAAGCCACAGCAGGGCTGAGAGGGAGATAGGAGGGATGGGGTTGGGGCGGATGGGAGGGGGTGGTAGAGTTCGGTAGGCAGTATTAAAATTTTTCTTTAGGTTGTTCTACAGTTATTTAGTCTCATGGATCATATTAATATTCTATTAGTATTAGCTTTCATGTTAATAGAAATATTAGTGTTATTAGGGAGGAAATAATATTTTTTTGTTTAATGTCTGAATGTTTCCCGTACTTGAATTTTTTTAAAAAATAATAAAAGCTTTGAAGTGCATATGTAACACGTACGTGTCTTCCTGCGTGCTCTCCTCAGCTTTGCTGGTGGAGGAGGATTTAGCAGGGAAAGGGGTGATATGATGTTTGTATGCTGTCGAAAAGAGCGGAGGGGTGGGTAACAGGAAGCAAATTAAAGGCTGTCTCTGCATTGCATCTGTGTTTTTTTAAATCCACCAGAGTTAT
>NW_026527798.1:0-21720 GCF_017976375.1 Cuculus canorus
TGGAAAGGGAGGGTGGGTCTGGGGGGCTTTGGGGTGGTTTAGGTCTGCGGGTTTGGGGTCTGGGAGGTTTGGGGGTTCACTGGGGGTGGGTCTGGGGGGGGTTGGGGGTGGTTTGGGTCTGGGGGTTTGGGGTCTGGGGGGTTTGGGGGGGTGGGATTCGGGGTTTGGGGTCTGGGGGGTTGGGGGGGAGATTTGGGGTCCGGGGTGGTTGGGATGGGAATTGGATCTGTGGGGTTTGGGGAGGGTTGGGGGGTGTCTGGGGGGCCTCAGTTGGGGGGGGGATCGGGGGTGTTTTGGGGTGTTGGGTCTGGGGGGGGTTGGGTGTAGGGGGTTTGGGTTTGGGGGGTTACGGGAGGGCGGCCTGGGGGGGTGAGTCGGGGGGTTGGGGGTCAGTGGGGGGGCTGTGGGTCTGAGGGGTTGGGACTGGGGGTGAGTTGGGGGGGTTGGGGGGGGCAGTGGGTCTGAGGGGGTTGGATGGGGGCGATTGGGTCTTGGAGGGGTCTGGGGGGGGTACTGTGGGTCTGGGGGTGGTGGTGGGGCTGTGGGGGGGGGCTGTGGGTCTGGGGGGGGCGGTGGGGGGGCTGTGGGGTGGGCTGTGGGTCTGGGGCAGTGGGGGGGGTGCTGTGGGTCTGGGGGTGGTGTGGGGGGGCGGTGGGGGGGGTGCTGTGGGTCTGGGGGCAGTAGGGGGGTTGCTGTGGGTCTGCGGGGTGCTGTGGGTCTGGGGGGCGGTGTGGGGGGGCTGTGGGTCTGGGGGGGCAGTGGGGGGGGGCTGTGGGTCTGCTCCCCCCGTACCCCACTCACCTGCGCCCACTCTGCGGAGCGGCTGCGATCGCCGCTCTCTGTCCCGCCCCCCCCGGACAATGACCCCCCCCGCCCCCCCCAGGGGGCAATGACCCCCCCCGCCCCCCCCGCCCCCCCTCCGCCCCCCAACAGGGGTCAATGACCCCCCCCCCAGGCTGTGGCCAAATACTGCCCCCCTTCGCACACCCCCCCCCACTGATTCCCCCAATTTCACACTGACCCCCCATCCCCCCCATTTCACACTGACACCCCCAATTTCACACTGACCCCCCCATTCCCCCCAATTTCACACTGACCCCCCCACTCCCCCCCTTTTCCCACTCCCCCCCACTCCCCCCTTTTCCCACTCCCCCCCTCCCCCTTTTCCCACTCCCCCCTTTTCCCACTCCCCCCCTTTTCCCACGCCCCCCACTCCCCCCTTTTCCCACTCCCCCCTTTTCCCACGCCCCCCACTCCCCCTTTTCCCACTCCCCCCTTTTCCCACTCCCCCCCACTCCCCCCCCCTTTTCCCACGCCCCCCCACTCCCCCTTTTCCCACTCCCCCCCACTCCCCCTCTCTTTTCCCACGCCCCCCCACTCCCCCCCTTTTCCCACCCCCCCCCACTCCCCCCTCTTTTCCCACTCCCCCCCCCTTTCCCACTCCCCCCCCCACTCCCCCCTTTTCCCACTCCCCCCCACTCCCCCCTTTTCCCACGCCCCCCTTTTCCCACGCCCCCCACTCCCCCCTTTTCCCACTCCCCCCCACTCCCCCCTTTTCCCACCCCCCCCACTCCCCCTCTTTTCCCACTCCCCCCCCTTTCCCACTCCCCCCACTCCCCGCCTTTTCCCACTCCCCCCCTTTTCCCACCCCCCCCACCCCCCCCCTTTTCCCCCGCCCCCCCCCCCCCCCCCCTTTTCCCACTCCCCCCTTTTCCCACGCCCCCCCTCACCGTTTCTCTCCCTTCTCCTCTCTCAGCCTCTCGCCCCTCCCACACGGGGGGGGGGGACAAGGGAGGAGCCCCACGGCGGGGGGGGGCATTGGGGTAACCGGGGAGCCCCCCCTTTCCCCCCCCCCGCCTCTCCCAATCCCCATTATTTCCCCCCCATTCCCTGTGATTGGGGGGGGGATGGGATGGGGGGGGCTCCTTTGGGGCTGAACCCCCCTTTTCCCCCCCCTTCCCCCCCCTTTTCCCCCCCCCCGTGTTAATGAACACCCTTCACCCCGTGTCCGCCCGGTCATTGCCCCCCCCCCCCCCCCCCCCCTCTTTATGGCCTCATTGAGATCAAATTCCAGGGCCGTGTGTGTCCCCCCCCCGCCCATGGGTGCCCCCCCCCACACTGTCCCGGTGCTCTTTGGGGTTGGGGGGGGCACTGGGGGTACCCCAATAAAGCACGAAGTCCAGGTGCCCCCCCCCCCCCAATTTGGTCCTGGGTTGTATTGGGGGGGGGGGGGCTCTTGGGGGGAGGGGGGCAAAGGGGCTCCTGGTGCCCCCCCCACACACACCCCAGAGGGGGAATATAGGGGGGTCGAGGGGGTGCAGGGGTGGGGGGGCTCAGGGGGTGCTCTGGGGGGTTGTGGGGGGGTGGGAGGACTGAGGGGGCGTTCTGGGGGGGCCTCTGGGAGTGTTGGGGGGGTTCGGGGGGGGCTCAGGGGGCGCTCTGGGGGACTGTGGGGGGGTTGGAGGGCTGAGGGGGGGTTCTGGGGGGGCCTCTGGGAGGGTTGAGGTGGGGCTGAGGAGAGGCCTGGGGGGGCCTCTGGGAGGGTTGGGGGGGTTGCAGGGTGGGGGTCTCAGGGGGTGCTCTGGGGGGTTGTGGGGGGTTGGAGGGGGCTGAGGGGGGGTCTGGGGGGGCCTCTGGGAGGGTTGGGGGGGTTTGCAGGGGTGGGGGGGCTCAGGGGGTGCTCTGGGGGGCTGTGGGGGAGTGGGGGGGGCTGAGGGGGGGTTCTGGGGGCCTGAGGGGGGCTCTGGGAGGGTTGGCGGGCTGAGGGGGGGTCTGGGGGGGCCTCTGGGAGGGTCGAGTGGGTTGCAGGGGTGGGGGGGCTTCAGGGGGTGCTCTTGGGGGTTGTAGGGGGGTTCTGGGGGGGACCTCTGGGAGGGTTGGGGGCGTTGCAGGGGTAGGGGGGCTTAGGGGGCACTCTGGGGGGTTGTGGGGGAGTGGGAGGGCTGAGGGGGGGTTCGGGGGGGCCTCTGGGAGGGTTTAGGGGGTTGCAGGGGGTTGGGGGGGCTCAGAGGGCACTTTGGGGGGCTCTGGGAGGGTCAGGGGGAGTGGGAGGGCTGAGGGGGGTTCTGGGGGGGTCTCTGGGAGGGTTGGGGGGGTTGCAGGGGTGGGGGGGCTCAGGGGGTGCTCTGGGGGGTTGTGGGAGGGTTCTGGGGGGTCTCTGGAAGGGTTGGGGGGGGTTGCAGGGGTGGGGGGGGCTCAGGGGGGGCTCTCGGATGCTGTGGGATGGGGGGCATTGGGGGGCTGCAGGGTGGGGGCATTGGGGGCAGCACTGAAGGGTTGTGGGGGTGCAGTGTGGGGGGGTTCCAGGGGGGGTCTCATCCTGGGGGGGGGGGTCCAAGGCCAGCTCGGATGGGGCTCGGAGCCCCCGATCCCGCGGGGGGGGGTCCCGGCCATGGAGGTGGGGGGGTCCGGGTGGGCTTTGGGGTCCCTTCCAACCAACCCATGGTTCCACCATTCGAACCGGAGCCCCCCCGGTCCCATCCCTGGGGGGGTCCGAGGCCGCCTCGGATGGGGCTCAGAGCCTTCTCTTCTCCAGGACAACCCCAACGCTCCCAGAGTGTCCTCGGACGGAGCTCCTCCATCCCTCACATCACCCTTGGAGCCTCCTCTGGACCCCTTCCAACAGCTCCATCTCCTCCTCTCCTCCCCTCTCCTCCCCTCTCCTCCCCTCCTCTCCTCTCCTCTCCTCTCCTCTCCTCTCCTCTCCGCTCCTCTCCTCTCCTCTCCTCTCCTCTCCTCTCCTCTCCTCTCCTCTCCTCTCCTCTCCTCTCCTCTCCTCTCCTCTCCTCTCCTCTCCTCTCCTCTCCTCTCCTCTCCTCTCCTCTCCTCTCCTCTCCTCTCCTCTCCTCTCCTCCTCTCCTCTCCTCTCCTCTCCTCTCCTCTCTTCTCTTCTCTTCTCTTCTCTTCTCTTCTCTTCTCTTCTCTTCTCTTCTCTTCTCTTCTCTTCTCTTCTCTTCTCTTCTCTTCTCTTCTCTCCAGGATCAACAACCCCAACGCTCTCAGCGTGTCCTCGTGTGGAAGGTTCTCCATCCCACCGATCATCCTTGGAGCCTCCTCTGGACCCCTTCCAACAGCTCCATCTCCTCCTTATGGTGAGGATTCCAGAACGGGACATGGATACTCCGGATGAGGTCCCCCCGGAGCGGAGCAGAGGGGCAGAATCCCGTCCCTCCCTGCTGGCCACGCTGCTCGGGGTGCAGCGCAGGACACGGGGGGGTTCTGGGCTGGGAGCGCACTTTGGGGCTCCTCTCGAGCTTCTCCTCCCTCAGCACCCCGAGTCCTTCTCCTCAGCGCTGATCTCCATCCCATCATCGCCCATCGTGTGCTGATAATGAGGATCACCCCAACCCCAGCGAAGGACCTTACGCTTGACCTGGTGGAACCTCCTGAGGTTCTCCAGCCCCACTTCTCCATCCTCTCCGGGTCCCTCTGGATCCATCCCGTCCTTCTGGAGTGACACCCGCACCTCTCCGCTTGGTCTGAACACACACATTTGGACTCAACGGTCTCCAAGGTCTTTCGCAACCAAACGCTTCCATGATCTCTTGGTGACCCCTCTGGAGCTGCACCTCTCATCTCAGTGTCCTCTCCAATGTCGCTGAAGGTGCCCTCGATCTCACTGTCAATACCATGGATGAAGATGTTGAACATCACTGGTCCCGGTTTGGACCCCTGAGGGCCACCACTCATCACGGATCTCCATATGGACTTTGAGCCATGGACCACTACTCTTGGAATGCGACCACCCACACAGTTTCTCATCCGCTGTACTCTCCACCCATCAAATCCGTATCTCTCCGATGTAGAGAGAAGGTCGTTGTGGGGTCCGCGTCAAAGGCTCTGCAGATGTCCAGGTGGATCCCATCCATCCGAGATGCCGCTGGAATGGATCCATGTCATTCCCCTTTGGTGGCATCTCCAGATCATCTCCGTGACCTCCTCTGGAGCAGCTCCACGTCCTCCCTGTGCTGAGGACTCCAGAATGGACACGGAGCTCCAGGTGGGGTCTCACCAGAGCGGAGCAGAGGGACAGAACCCCCTCCCTCCGTGCCGCTCCCACCGCTCTGGACGCAGCCCGGGACAGGCGTGGTGGCCCACATGGACCTTCTCACCCTTCAACCCCCAAGTTGTCCTCCTCCTCAGGACTCTCCCAACGTGTCCTCCCGTCCACCCCCCAGGCTGCGCCCCATCCCCACCCCTGCACTTTGGTGGTCCCCATGCGGCTCTTGGTGGCCACATCTCCCCTGGGGTGCTGCTGGCGGCCACCCTGGAGCAGCCCTGGAGCTCAGCGCCGCTCGGCACGTTGGGCCCTGCGCCACTGCCGCTGCGTCCTGATGGATAATCCGGCACGGAGAGCGGGTGATCGGCGCTGGGGCTGCAGGGCCACCTGCATCGCATGCACCGTGCATCGCCTGCACCACGCATTGCCTGTGCTGGGTGTCACATGCACCATGCATTGCCTGCACCACATACTGCTGGCATGGTGCATCACCAGCAGCATGCATCTCCTCAACCATGCAACAAACGCACCATGCATCGCCTGCACCATGTATTATTGGCATGGTGCACCGCCAGCAGCATGCATCTCCTCAACCATGCATTACCTGCACCGTGCATGGATAGCACCGTGCATTGCCTGCACCACGCATTGCCTGTGCTGGGTGCACACTCACCACACATTGCATGCACCATGCATCACCTGCACCACGTATTGCTGGCACAGTGCATCACCAGCACCACGCATCACCTGAACCATGCATCACCTGCACTGTGCATCACCTGCACTGTGCATCACCTGCACCGTGCATTGCCTGTGCTGTGTGTCACATGCACCACACAACACATGCACCGTGCATCACCTGCACCATGTATTGCTGGCACGGTGCATCACCAGCAGCATGCATCTCCTCAACCATGCATTACCTGCACCGTGCATGGATACCACCATGCATCACCTGCACCGCGCATGGATAGCACTATGCCTCAGCTGCACCATGCATTGCCTGTGCTGTGTGTCACATGCACCATGCAACACACGCACCATGCATCGCCTGCACCACGTACTGCTGGCACCGTGCATCACCAGCAGCATGCATCTCCTCAACCATGCATCACCTGCACTGTGCATTGCCTGTGCTGTGTGTCACATGCACCATGCATTGCCTGCACCACATATTGCTGGCACAGTGCATCACCAGCAGCAGGCATTGCCTGAACCATGCATCACCTGCACCACACATTGCCCGTCCTGGGTATCACATGCACCACGCATCGCATACACCATGCATTGCCTGCAACACGTACTGCTGGCACGGTGCAGCACCAGCAGCATGCATCTCCCCAACCATGCATCTCCTGCACCGTGCATCTCCTGCACCATGCATCGCCCGCACCACGCATTGCCCGTGCTGTGTGTCACATGCACCACACATCGCACGCATCATGCATTGCCTGCAACACGTACTGCTGGCACGGTGCATCACCAGCAGCATGCATCTCCTCAACTGTGCATCACCTGCACCGTGCATGGATAGCACCATGCATCACCTGCACCACACATTGCCTGTGCTGTGTGTCACATGCACCATGCATTGCCTGCACCATGCACTGCTGGCACGGTGCATCACCAGCACCATGCATCTCCTGAACTGTGCATCACCTGCACCGTGCATTGCCCATGCTGAGTGTCACATGCACCATGCATCGCATGCACCATGCATCACCTGCACCACATATTGCTGGCACGGTGCATCACACACACCATGCATCTCCTGCCCTATGCATCTCCTGCCCCGTGCATGGCCCACACTGTGCATTGCCATCACCCTGCATTGCCTCCATCCTGCATCACCCGCCCCATGCATCGCATCGCCTGCGCCATGCACGTCCCCCTCCGTCTCTCCTGGATGCAGCCGGAGCTGCAGCTCCGAGCGTGGCACAAACGCGGCTTCAGGACCGGCAGCTTCCATGCATGGGGAACACCTGCAGCGACGGCGCAGGGGCGGCTGCAGCGCTGCAGGGGGGGGTTGAGGGGGATACGGAGCTGCAGCTGCGGCCGCACGGACGCAGAACGCAACGGGGGAGACAGCGGCGCTGGAAGGACCTCAAAGCCACCCAATTCCACCCCCTGGGACACCTCCCGGGGCTCCATCCATCCCGGCTGTGGAACCCCCGCAGGGACGGGGTCGGGGGGTTCCGGTTGGGGACAAAGTCAGAGTGATGGAACCGTGGGATGGTTTGGGTTGGGAGGGACCTCAAAGCCCATCCGGTGGAACCCCTCCAGTTGGGCTGGAAGAGAGCTCCAACCCACCCGGTTCCAACCCTCCTCCCCGTGGATCAGCGGCCGCGGACCCCATCCATCCCGGCCTTGGACACCCCTGGGGATGGGGCAGATGGAGCTGTGGGACCACCGTGGAGAGGAAGGGCATTGCGCCCCTCTCCTCCGCTCTCTGAGACCCTCCTGGAGCCTCACGTCCAGTTCTGGAATCCCCAACGTAAGAAGGACGTGGAACCGTTGGAGCGAGTCCGGAGGAGACAACGGAGATGCTGTGAGGTCTGGAGAACCTCCTGTAGAAGGACAGGCTGAGGGGGTTGGGGTGGGTCAGCCTGGAGAAGAGAAGGCTCCGAGGGGACCTTGGAGCAGCTTCCAGTAGGGAAAGGGGCTCCAGGAAAGCTGGGGAGGGGCTCTGGATCAGGGATAGGACAAGAGGAACGGTTTTGAGCTGCAAGAGGGGAGGTTAAGATGAGATCTTATGAAGAAATGTTCTCCTGTTCAGGTGGGGAGGCCCTGGCCCAGGTTGCCCAGAGTAGTGGTGGCTGCCCCATCCCTGGAGGGGTTCCAGGCCAGGTTGGATGGGGCTTGGAGCCCCTGATCCAGCGGGAGGTGTCCCTGCCCACGGCAGAGGGTGGAACTGGATGGGCTTCGAGGTCTCTTCAAACCCAAACCATTCCATGGTTCCAACCTGCTGTCAACCAGAACCTCAAGAACCTCAAGATCCCATCCCTGGAGATGTCCAAGGCCAGGTTGGATGGGGCTTGGAGCCCCTGATCCAGTGGGAAGTGTCCCTGCCCATATCAGAAGGTGGAACTGGATGGGCTTTGAGGTCCCCTCCAGCCCAACCCAACCCTTTCCAGGACTTTCCGACTCTTCTCACACCGTTCGCCCCCTTCTCTCCGTTCTCCCGGGTGATTTAGGAGCCGCTCCTCCCAAAGCGTCGCTCCCGGCCTTAAAAGGAACCGTTCCTTTGGTCAAACCCCCAATATGGGCCTCAAAAAGTAGGAGAAACTCATAAAAAGCTCAAAAGATGGAAGATTTTTCTCTTCAAAGAGAGAAGCAGATGTTGGAAATGAGGGGGGGGGAGGGTTTGGGGTCATCTCATGGTTTGTTATTCTTGAGATTACGAGGGTTTTGACGGCGGTTATGGAACAGGCAGAAAAAAACCCCCCCTGGTGTGAAGGCACCATCTGGAGGCACTCAACCCCTCCTCCTCCCTTGGGGAGAGCCGAGAACCGCAGCCACCGCGCGGCACCGCGAGCCGAGCGATGGGCGACCGAGGGCGGCGGTGAAGGAGACGTTGATGGCGCTGAGCGTGGGGCGTCCGGAAGCCCCCGAGGCACCCGCGGAGGTGGTGAAGGTGAAGGCAAACCAACCTCGTGTGATGGCGAGCGGGGGCGAAGGGCCGAGGGTGAAGGTCTCGGCGCTGGTTTAGGAAGAGACGGTCATGAAGAGTGGAGAAATCAACCAGATCCTGCTGCTTGGTGGGTGCGTGATTCGAGTCATGGAACCATGGTTTGAGCTGGAAGGGACCTCAAAGCCCATCCAGTCCCACCCCTGCCATGGGCAGGGACACCTCCCACTGGATCAGGAGCTCCAAGTCCCATCCAACCTGGCCTGGAACCCCTCCAGGGATGGGATCTTGGGGTTCTTGAGGTTCTGGTTGACAGCAGGTTGGAAACATGGAATGGTTTGGGTTGGAAGGGACCTCAAAGCCCATCCAGTCCCACCTTCTGCCATGGGCAGGGACACCTCCCGCTGGATCCGGTTGCTCCAAGCCCCATCCAACCTGGCCTGGAACCCCTCCAGGGATGGGGCAGCCACCACTTCTCCGGGCAACCTGGGCCAGGGCCTCCCCACCCTCACAGGAGAACATTTCTTCCTAAGATCTCATCTCAATCTCCCCTATTTCAGCTCAAAACTGTTCCTCTTGTCCTCTCCCTGCACTCTGTGATCCAGAGCCCCTCTCCAGCTTTCCTGGAGCCCCTTCAGGCACTGGAAGCTGCTCTAAGGTGTCCTCGGAGCCTTCTCTTCTCTCCTCTTCTCTTCTCTTCTCTCCTCTTCTCTTCTCTTCTCTTCTCTTCTCTTCTCTTCTCTTCTCTTCTCTTCTCTTCTCTTCTCTTCTCTTCTCTTCTCTTCTCTTCTCTTCTCTTCTCTTCTCTTCTCTTCTCTTCTCTTCTCTTTCTCTTCTCTTCTCTTCTCTTCTCTTCTCTTCTCTTCTCTTCTCTTCTCTTCTCTTCTCTTCTCTTCTCTTCTCTTCTCTTCTCTTCTCTCCAGGCTGAACAACCCCAACGCCCTCAGTGTGTCCTCGGACGGAGGTCCTCCAGCCCTTAAATCATCCTTGGAGTCTCCTCTGGACCCGTTCCAACAGCTCCATCTCCTCCTTATGTTGAGGATTCCAGAACTGGACATGGATACTCCGGATGAGGTCCCCCCGGAGCGGAGCAGAGGAGCAGAATCCCGTCCCTCCCTGCTGCCCACGCTGCTCGGGGTGCAGCGCAGGACACGGGGGGGTTCTGGGCTGGGAGCGCACTTTGGGGCTCCTCTCGAGCTCCTCCTCCCTCAGCACCCCGAGTCCTTCTCCTCAGCGCTGATCTCCATCCCATCATCCCCCATCGTGTGCTGATAATGAGGATCACCCCAACCCCGGCGAAGGACCTTACGCTTGGCCTGGTGGAACCTCATGAGGTTCTCCAGCCCCACTTCTCCATCCTCTCCGGGTCCCTCTGGATCCATCCCGTCCTTCTGGAGTGACACCCGCACCTCTCCGCTTGGTCTGAACACACACATTTGGACTCAACGGTCTCCAAGGTCTTTCCCAACCCAACCCTTCCATGATCTCTTGGTGACCCCTCCGGAGCTGTTGGCAGAGCGAGAACGCGCTGGGAGGAACTGAGGCACTGCGTCAGGAGCAGAAGACGCTCCAGACCCACAGGAGTGTTTCCAGGAGGACGATTTCTGCCCAGGATGGCACAGACGCCTCCCCTCGTGTCGCTTTCCGTGACGCCTCCGAGCGTGATGTGCGCCGCAGACCTCAAGTGGCTTTGTTTTGGGGATGTCCTACTTGTGCCACCACCCCTCAACGTGCCCGGGGAGCAAAGGACCACAAAGTGGGGGTTGGCTCGGAGGGGGACACTTGTTCATGGCTTATGGATCCAACAGGAGATGGAGCTGTTGGAGAGGGTCCAGAGGAACCTATGGAGATGCTATGAGGGTTGGAGCGTCTCCCGTACGAGGACAGGTTGAGAGAGTTGGGGTGGGTCAGCCTGGAGAAGAGAAAGCTCCGAGGAGACCTTGGAGCAGCTTCCAGTAGGGAAAGGGCCTCCAGGAAAGCTGGGGAGGGGCTGTTCCCAAAGGCTCGTGGGGATGGGATGAGGGGGAATGGGGATAAACTGGAGAGGGGCAGAGTTAGGCTGAAGGTAAGGAGGAATTTCTTCACTCTGAGGGTGGTGAGACCCTGGCCCAGGTTGTCCAGGGAAGCTGTGGTTGCCCCATCTCTGGAGGGGTTCCAGGCCAGGTTGGATGGGGCTTTGGATCCCCTGATCCAGCGGGAGGTGTCCCTGCCCGTGGCAGGAGGTGGAACCGGATGGGTTTGATGTCTCTTCCAACCCAACTCGCTGGGTTCCGAACTTCAACTGGATGGGCTTTGAGGTCCCTTCCACCCCAAACCATCTCACAGTTCCATGATTCTCACTTGGTGTCAACCACAACACCCCCCGGTCCCATCCCTGGAGGTGTCCAAGGAGAGGTTGGAGCCCCCGATCCGGTGAGAGGTGTCCCAGGGGGTTGGAACGGGATGGGCTTTGAGGTCCCTTCCAACTCAACCCATCCCAGGATTCCAAACCATCCGTGAGCCTCTCACCTGCCCGGATTTCCAGAGGGAGCAGTGCAGGGATCCCCATCGCAGGGATCTGGGATGCAGTGGGGTCCCCATCGCAGGGATTTGGAATGCAGTGGGGTCCCCATCGCAGGGATTTGGGATGCAGTGGGGTCCCCATCGCAGGGATTTGGGATGCAGTGGGGCAGTGGTCCCCATCGCAGGGATTTGAGATGCAGTGGGGTCCCCATCACAGGGATCTGGGATGCAGTGGGGTCCCCATCGCAGGGATCTGGGATGCAGTGAGGTCCCCATCGCAGGGATCTGGGATGCAGTGGGGTCCCCATCACAGGGATCTGGGATGCAGTGGGGTCCCCATCGCAGGGATCTGGGATGCAGTGGGGTCCCCATCGCAGGGATCTGGGATGCAGTGGGGTCCCCATCGCAGGGATCTGGGATGCAGTGGGGTCCCCATCGCAGGGATCTGGGATGCAGTGGGGCTGCGTTGCTGCCACAGAGGAACCCGCAGACGACGGTTATCAAAACTAAAGCTTTAGTGGGCGGCGGCGCTGCCTGCAGCGGGGTTCGGGGGAGCAGCCGCGAGGCCCCTCCGGTGCCGGACGCGTCCTCAGGGATCCGCGCTGGGCGGCGGCCGCTCCTGCGCCGAGAAGGATTGGCTGCGGATGCGGAAAGCCACCTCCTGCGTGCGGAAGGTGAGGCCGAAGATGTCCTCGTGGTAGCGGTTCTTGTCCTGGCGGAAGGTGGGATGCAGGTCAGGGCGCCGCGTGGGCCGCGGTGCCACGGTGCCGCGGTGGCCGCGTGGCCTCACCCGCAGCTCGCCCAGGAAGTCTCCGGCCTGGCTTAGCGTCATGGCGCCGCGCTGCGCCAGCACCTGCTGCACCGTCTGCAGCACCTCGGTGGCCATCGTCACGTCCCCGCAGACGTAGAGGTGTCCGTCGCGCTCGCACAGCACCTCGTGCACCTCAGCCGCCAGCTGCGACCGCAGCACGTCCTGCACGTAGGTCTGCGGGCGGCGAGGACACCACAGCCCCTCAGCGCCAGGCCTGGAGGTGTGGGCTTGTGTCCCCCCACCTCGTCTCCATCCCTGCCTCTGTGTCCCCATCCCATCTCCATTCCCATCCCATCCTCAGCTCCATCTCCATCATCTCCATCCCATCTCCATCCCCATGCCATGCCATGCCATGCCATGCCATGCCATGCCATCCCAACTAATCTATCCCACCCCCATCTCCATCCCATCCCATCCCATCTCCATTCCCAGCTTCATTCCCATCCCCAGCCCCATCTCCATCATCTCCATCCCATGTCCATCCCATCATCATCCCATCTCCATCTCCATGCCATGCCATGCCATCCCATCCCATCTAATCCATCTCCATCCCCATCTCCATCTCATAGTCATCCCATCCCAACCTATCTCCATCCCACCCCATCTCCATCCCATCCCATCTCCATCCCCAACTCCATCCCCATCTCCATCTCAATCCCCATCTCCATCTCCATCCCCATCCCCATCCATCTCCATCTCCATCTCCATCCCCATCCCCATCCCCATCCCCATCCCCATCCCCATCCCCATCTCCATCCCCATCCCCATCCCCATCTCCATCCCCATCTCCACCTCCACCTCCATCCCCATCTCCATCTCAATCCCCATCTCCATCTCCATCTCCATCCCCATCCCCAACTCCATCCCCATCTCCATCTCCATCCCCATCCCCATCCCCATCCCCATCCCCATCCCCATCCCCATCCCCATCCTCATCCCCATCCCCATCTCCATCCCCATCTCCATCCCCATCCCCATCTCCATCCCCATCTCCATCTCCATCCCCATCTCCATCCCCATCCTCATCCCCATCCCCATCTCCATCCCCATCTCCATCCCCATCCCCATCTCCATCCCCATCCTCATCCCCATCCCCATCCCCATCCCCATCCCCATCCCCATCCCCATCCCCATCTCCATCCCCATCCCCATCTCCATCCCCATCTCCATCCCCATCTCCATCCCCATCCCCATCCCCATCCCCATCTCCATCCCCATCCCCATCTCCATCCCCATCTCCATCCCCATCTCCATCCCCATCTCCATCCCATCCCCATCTCCATCTCCATCCCCATCCCCATCTCCATCCCCATCTCCATCCCCATCCCCATCCCCATCCCCATCCCCATCCCCATCCCCATCCCCATCTCCGTCTCCATCCCCATCTCCATCCCCATCCCCATCCCCATCTCCATCCCCATCCCCATCTCCATCTCCATCCCCATCCCCATCTCCATCCCCATCCCCATCTCCATCCCCATCCCCATCTCCATCTCCATCCCCATCTCCATCCCCATCCCCATCTCCATCTCCATCCCCATCTCCATCCCCATCTCCATCCCCATCCCCATCTCCATCTCCATCCCCATCCCCATCTCCATCCCCATCCCCATCCCCATCTCCATCCCCATCCCCATCTCCATCCCCATCCCCATCCCCATCTCCATCCCCATCCCCATCTCCATCTCCATCCCCATCTCCATCCCCATCCCCATCTCCATCTCCATCTCCATCTCCATCTCCATCCCCATCTCCATCCCCATCCCCATCCCCATCCCCATCCCCATCTCCGTCTCCATCCCCATCTCCATCCCCATCCCCATCCCCATCTCCATCCCCATCCCCATCCCCATCCCCATCTCCGTCTCCATCCCCATCTCCATCCCCATCTCCATCTCCATCCCCATCCCCATCCCCATCTCCATCCCCATCCCCATCTCCATCTCCATCTCCATCCCCATCCCCATCTCCATCCCCATCCCCATCCCCATCTCCATCCCCATCCCCATCTCCATCCCCATCCCCATCCCCATCTCCATCCCCATCCCCATCTCCATCTCCATCCCCATCTCCATCCCCATCCCCATCTCCATCTCCATCTCCATCTCCATCCCCATCTCCATCCCCATCCCATCCCCATCCCCATCCCCATCCCCATCCCCATCCCCATCTCCGTCTCCATCCCCATCTCCATCCCCATCCCCATCCCCATCTCCATCCCCATCCCCATCTCCATCTCCATCTCCATCTCCATCCCCATCTCCATCCCCATCCCCATCCCCATCCCCATCCCCATCCCCATCCCCATCCCCATCTCCGTCTCCATCCCCATCTCCATCCCCATCCCCATCCCCATCTCCATCCCCATCCCCATCCCATCTCCATCCCCATCCCCATCTCCATCCCCATCCCCATCTCCATCTCCATCTCCATCCCCATCCCCATCCCCATCTCCATCCCCATCCCCATCCCCATCCCCATCTCCGTCTCCATCCCCATCCCCATCCCCATCCCCATCCCCATCCCCATCTCCATCCCCATCCCCATCCCCATCTCCATCCCCATCCCCATCTCCATCCCCATCCCCATCTCCATCTCCATCCCCATCTCCATCCCCATCCCCATCTCCATCCCCATCCCCATCTCCATCTCCATCCCCATCTCCATCCCCATCTCCATCCCCATCTCCATCTCCATCTCCATCCCCATCCCCATCCCCATCTCCATCCCCATCCCCATCTCCATCTCCATCCCCATCCCCATCTCCATCCCCATCCCCATCCCCATCTCCATCCCCATCCCCATCTCCATCCCCATCCCCATCCCCATCTCCATCCCCATCCCCATCTCCATCTCCATCCCCATCTCCATCCCCATCCCCATCTCCATCTCCATCTCCATCCCCATCCCCATCTCCATCCCCATTCCCATCTCCATCCCCATCCCCATCCCCATCTCCATCCCCATCTCCATCTCCATCTCCATCTCCATCTCCATCTCCATCCCCATCCCCATCTCCATCCCCATCCCCATCCCCATCCCCATCCCCATCCCCATCTCCATCCCCATCTCCATCCCCATCTCCATCCCCATCCCCATCCCCATCCCCATCTCCATCCCCATCCCCATCTCCATCCCCATCCCCATCCCCATCTCCATCCCCATCCCCATCCCCATCCCCATCTCCATCCCCATCCCCATCTCCATCCCCATCCCCATCTCCATCTCCATCCCCATCCCCATCCCCATCTCCATCCCCATCCCCATCTCCATCCCCATCCCCATCCCCATCTCCATCCCCATCTCCATCTCCATCCCTCCATCCCCATCCCCATCTCCATCCCCATCCCCATCCCCATCTCCATCCCCATCTCCATCTCCATCCCCATCTCCATCCCCATCCCCATCTCCATCTCCATCTCCATCTCCATCCCCATCCCCATCTCCATCCCCATTCCCATCTCCATCCCCATTCCCATCTCCATCTCCATCTCCATCTCCATCCCCATCTCCATCTCCATCCCCACCCCCTCCCACCCCCCCTCCTTCCCCGCTGCTGTCACCTTGGGTGTCCCCGGTTCCCGGGAGAAGGCGGTGACCACGAGGCTGAGGGCCCCCTTCTCCTGCGCCTCCTCCATCTCCTCGCGGTAGATGTGGTCCAGCGCTGAGGAGCGGCACCCGAACACCAGCACCATCCTGCCCAGAGGGCCGCCTGCGGGGACGGCCGCCACGCCTGGCCCCGTGTCCCCACCCCTGTCCCCATGTCCCCCACTCCCCGTCCCCAAGTCCTGCATCCCCATCCCCTCTTCCCCTGTCCCCCTGTCCGTGTGTCCTGTGTCCCCATGTCCCTCAGCCCTGTATCCCCATGTCTCCCATCCCCATGTCCCCATGTCCCCAGGCCCGTGTCCCCATGTCCCCCAACCCCATCCCTATGTCCGGTGTCCCCGTGTCCCCATGTCCTGTATCCCCATCCTGTCCCCATGTCCCCATGTTCCCATCCCATCCCCATGTCCCCTGTGTCCTGTGTCCCCGTGTCCCCATGTCCTGTATCCCCATCCTGTCCCCATGTCCCCATGTCCCCAGTCCCATGTCCCCATGTCCCCCAACCCCGTCCCTGTGTCCTGTGTCCCCATGTCCCCATCCCCTTCACCCCCATCCTGTCCCCTTGTCCCCATGTTCCCATCCCATCCCCATGTCCCCTGTGTCCCGTGTCCCCATGTCCCAGTGTCCTGTATCCCCATTCCCTGTCCCCATGTCCCCATCCCCTTCATCCCCATCCCATCCCCATGTCCCCAGTCCCATGTCCCCATGTCCCCCAACCCCGTCCCTGTGTCCTGTGTCCCCGTGTCCCCATGTCCTGTACCCCCATCCCATCCCCATGTCCCCTATGTCCCCTGTGTCCCCGTGTCCCCATGTCCTGTACCCCCATTCTGTCCCCATGTCCCCATGTTCCCATCCCATCCCCATGTCCCCTATGTCTGGTGTCCCCGTGTCCCCATGTCCTGTACCCCCATTCTGTCCCCATGTCCCCATGCTCCCATCCCATCCCCATGTCCCCTATGTCCTGTGTCCCCACGTCCTGTACCCCCATCCTGTCCCCATATCCCCATGTCCCCAGTCCCATGTCCCCCAACCCCGTCCCTGTGTCCTGTGTCCCCGTGTCCCCATGTCCCCATCCCCTTCATCCCCATCCCATCCCCATGTCCCCTGTTCCGTGTCCCCATGTCCCCGTGACCTCATGTCCGTGTCCCTGTGTCCCCATTCCCATGTCCCCACATCCTGCACCCCTGTCCCCTGTCCCCATCTCCCCATGTCCCCATGTCCTGCATCCCCATCGTGTCCCCATGTCCCCCATCCACTGTCCTGTGTCCCCTGTCCCACGTCCCTGTGTCCCGATGTCCCCTGTCACCATGTCCCCGTGTCCCCATCCCTGTGTCCTGTGTCTCCATGTCCCCCATCCCTGTGTCCCCATGTCCTGCATCCCCTGTCCCGTGTCCCCATGTCCCCTGTCCTGTGTCCCCATATCCTCCATGCGCCACCCTCTGTCCCGTGTCCCCATTTCCCCATCTCCTGTCCCCCACCCCTGTGTCCCTATATCCCCCTGTCCCCATGTCCCGTATCCCATGTCCCCATGTCCCCATCCCCATGTCCCCATGTCCCCATCCCCATGTCCCCATGTCCCCCACCCCTGTGTCCCCATGTCCCCATCCCTGTGTCCCCATGTCCTGTATCCCCGTGTCCCCATGTCCCCCATCCCCATGTCCCCATGTCCCCCACCCCTGTATCCCATGTCCCCCATCCCTGTGTCCCCACGTCCTGTATCCCATGTCCCCATGTCCCCATGTCCCCCATCCCTGTGTCCCCATGCCCTGTCCCCCTGTCCTGTGTCCCCCTGTCCCCTGTCCCGTCCCCCCGTGTCCCCCCGTCCCCCGACCCCGTCCCTCACCGCGGTCCCTCAGGAGGTGCAGCCGGTGGTGCCAGAAGCTGCGGAATGGGGCGACGCCGGTGCCGGGGCCCACCAGGATGCAGGGGGTCTGCGGGTCGGGGGGCAGCCGGAACGAGGGGGCCCTGGGGGGCACGGGGGTCAGGGGGGGCAGTGGGGGATAATGGGGGGCAATGGGGGGCAATGGGGGAAATAGGAAGTCATGGGGGGCCATGGGGGGACAATGGGGGGCCATGGAGGGTCATGGGGGGCCATGGGGGACAATGGGGGGCCATGGAGGGCTATGGGGGGCCATGGGGGACAATGGGGGGCCATGGGGGGACCATGGGGGACAACGGGGGGCCATGGGGGACATTGGGGTTCATGGGGGTCAGGGAGGGCAATGGGGGGCAATGGGGGAAATAGGAAGTCATGGGGGGCCATGGGGGACCATGGGGGACAACGGGGGGCCATGGGGGGACCATGGGGGACAACGGGGGGCCATGGAGAGCTATGGGGGGCCATGGGGGACATTGGGGTTCATGGGGGTCAGGGAGGGCAATGGGGGGCAATGGGGGAATGGGAGCAATGGGGGAAATAGGAAGTCATGGGGGGGACAAAGGGGGACAACAGGGGGCCATGGAGGGCTATTGGGGGCCATGGAGGGTCATGAGGGACATTGGGGTTCATGGGGGTCAGGGAGGGCAATGGGGGCATGGGGGGAAATGGGGGACAATTGGAGGCGATGGGAGGCAATGGGGGGCCATAGAGGGCAATGGGGGGACAATGGGGGGACAATGGGGGGCCATGGGGGACATTGGGGTTCATGGGAGTCAGAGAGGGCAATGGGGGGCAATGGGGGTCACGGGGGACATTGGGGTTCATGGGGGTCAGGAGGAGCAATGGGGGGACAATGAGGGGCCATGGGAGGCTATGGGGAGCAGATGGGGCAGTGGGGATTGGGAGGGCAATGAGGGGCCATGGGGGGCCATGGGGGTCAGGGGGACAATGGGGGACAATTGGAGGCGATGGGAGGCAATGGGGGGCCATGGAGGGCAATGGGGGGTCACGGGGGGTCATGGGGGTCAGGGGGACAATGGGGGACAATGGGGGACAATTGGAGGCTATGAGAGGCAATGGGGGGTCATGGGGGGCTGTGGGGGGCCATGGGGGGTCTCTCACCCGCGGATGAAGGCGGGCACCGTGTCCCCCGGCTGCAGCTGCGCCAGCCACGTCGAGCAGACGCCGTAGTGCAGGGGGCCCTGCCCATCTGGGGGGACAATGTGGGGGCTGTGCGGGCACCTCCACAGCCCCCCAAGAGGAGATCCCCCACAGGAACCCCCCCACAACGAGACCCCCACAGGAACCCAAAAGAAGACGCCCAAAGGAACCCCCTCCAGACCCCAATAGATGCCCTGGAGCTCCTGGAGGTGCTTTGGAGACCCTGGAGATGCTCTGAGGACCTGGAGATGCCCTGGAAACCCTGTGGAACCTGGACATCCCCTACGGACCCTGGAGATGCTCTGGAGACCTGGAGATGCCCTGGAAACCCTGTGGAACCTGGATATCCCCTATGGACCCTGGAGATGCCCTGGAGACCTGGAGATGCCCTGGAAACCCTGTGGAACCTGGACATCCCCTATGGACCCTGGAGATGCTCTGGAGACCTGGAGATGCCCTGGAAACCCTGTGGAACCTGGACATCCCCTATGGACCCTGGAGATGCTCTGGAGACCTGGAGATCCTGGAGATGCCCTGGAAACCCTGTGGAACCTGGACATCCCCTGCGGACCCTGGAGATGCTCTGAGGACCTGGAGATGCTCTGGAAACCTGGAGATGCCCTGGAAACCCTGTGGAACCTGGACATCCCCTACGGACCCTGGAGATGCCCTGGAAAACCTGAAGATTTCCCAAGGACCTGGAGATGCTCTGGGGACCCTCAAGACCCTGGAGATGCCCTGGAGACCTGGAGATGCCCTGGAAACCCCGTGGAACCTGGACATCCCCTGTGGACCCTGGAGATGCCCTGGAGACCTGGAGATGCCCTGGAAACCCTGTGGAACCGGGACATCCCCTACGGACCCTGGAGATGCCCTGGAGATGCCCTGGAAACCCTGCGGAACCTGGACATCCCCTGTGGACTCTGGAGATGCTCTGGAGACCTGGAGATGCCCCAGGAACCCTGGAGACCCTAGAGATGCCCTGGGGACCTGAAGATCCCCTGGAAAACCTGATGATTCCCCGAGGACCTGGAGATGCTCTGGGGACCCTCAAGACCCTGGAGATCCCCTGGGGACCCGGCGATGCCCCCGCAGCCCCCTCGGTCCCCGCTCACTCTCGCTGTGGTAAGTGACGACGGCCACGGTGAGGTGGATCTCATCGGGGTGGGATGCGGGCGAGGAGCTGATGGAGTAGTAGCGCGGCTGCAGCAGCGGGAGCTGCGTGAGCAGCAGCGACGCCGTCAGCTCCACCGATGGGAACTCCTCCAGCACCTCCAGCAGCGTCGGGCACCGGAACCACTTCCACTCCTCGTAGAGACGGGCGTCCTGCGAGGAACCGGCGCATGGCCTGGGACCCAGCGAGGCACCAGCAGCCCAGTATCCCAACCCAGGAGGGACCCAGCGACCAGTATCCCAACCCGGGAGGGACCCAGCGACCAGTATCCCAACCTGGGAGGGACCCAGTGACCAGTATCCCAACCCAGGAGGGACCCAGTGACCAGTATCCCAACCCGGGAGGGACCCAGCGACCAGTATCCCAACCCGGGAGGGACCCAGCGACCAGTATCCCAACCCGGGAGGGACCCAGCGACCAGTATCCCAACCCGGGAGGGACCCAGCGACCAGTATCCCAACCCGGGAGGGACCCAGCGACCAGTATCCCAACCCGGGAGGGACCCAGCATCCCAGTAGCCCAAGCAGAGAGGGACCAGCATCCCAGTATGCCAGCCGGCCAGGAACTGAGCATCCCAGTAACCCGGGACCCGGGTCCGATAGTGTCCCAGTACCACAGCACCCAGATCCCACGGCACCCCAGTACCACAGCACCCACAGCCCCCACATCACCCCAGTACCCATATCCCACATCACCCCAGTACCACAGCACCCATATCCCACAGCACCCCAGTACCCAGACCCCACAGCACCCCAGTACCGCAGCACCCGGGTCCCACGGCACTCCAGCACCCCAACAGCCGGGTCCTGTGGCACCCCAGCACCCAGGTCCCACAGCACCCCAGCACCCCAGGTCCTGTGGCACCCCAGCACCCCAGCACCCATATCCCACATCACCCCAGCACCCCAGGTCCCAGATCGCCCCAGTACCGCAGCACCCATATCCCACATCACCCCAGAACCCCAGGTCCCACGACACCCCAGCACCCCAGCACCCAGGTCCCACAGCACCCCAGCACCCAAATCCCACATCACCCCAGCACCCCAACACCCGGGTCCCACAGCACCCCAGTACCGCAGCACCCACAGCCCCCACGGCACCCCAACACCCGGGTCCCACAGCACCCCAGCACCCATATCCCACAGCACCCCAGCACCGCAGCACCCACACCCCACATCACCCCAGCACCCATATCTCACAGCACCCTAGCACCCCAACACCCAGGTCCTGCGGCACCCTAGCACCCAGATCCCACATCACCACAGCACCCCAGCACCCCAGGTCCCACGGCACCCCAGCACCCATATCCCACAGCACCCCAGCACCCCAGCCCCCGGGTCCCACAGCACCCCAATACTGCAGCACCCATATCCCACAGCACCCCAATACTGCAGCACCCGGGTCCCACAGCACCCCAGTACCCAGGTTCCAGAGCACCCCAGTACTGCAGCACCCAGCCCCCATGGCACCCCAACACCCGGGTCCCACATCACCCCAGCACCCCAGTACCCAGGTCCCATGGCACCCCAGCACCCATACCCCACATCACCCCAGCACCGCAGCACCCAGGTCCCACAGCACCCCAGTACTTGAGCACCCAGGTCCCACGTCACCCCAATACCGCAGCACCCAGGTCCCATGGCACTCCAGCACCCCAACAGCCGGGTCCTGCAGCACCCCAGCACCCCAGGTCCTGTGGCACCCCAGCACCCCAGCACCCATATCCCACATCACCCCAGCACCCCAACACCCGGGTCCCACAGCACCCCAGTACCGCAGCACCCCAGTCCCACATCACCCCAGCACCGCAGCACCCAGGTCCCACAGCACCCCAGCCCCCATGGCACCCCAACACCCAGGTCCAACAGTATCCCAATACCACAGCATCCACAGCCCCCACGGCTTCCCATCCCCGGGGTCCCCCATCGCCCTGCACCCCAGCCCCCAGGTCCCACAGCACCCC
>NW_026527799.1:0-19702 GCF_017976375.1 Cuculus canorus
TGGTCCCAAAACTGAAGCTGCAGCCAAGCTTAAGAATTATATAGATTACCAGTGACCTATGCAGTGGTCATCAAATAAAGATACACCAGTCTTGGTTAATAATAATGCATTATTTCCTGTTTCTTGAAAGCCTAAGTTAGGAACTTAGTGCAATTGGTAGAACCTGCAACATTGTAAATAAATATTTTTGTTTCATCTACATTGAAATCAAGACAAACTACTGCAGTTAGGACACGCATTGTTAGTATCTAATAATTTGCATTTCCATAATGAAATATACTACTAATGAACTTATGCAATTATTAATTAATGGGAAATCATCCAAGATAACAACAAAATATGAAACTCCAAGATGCCTTTTCTTGAAATATTTTTTTCCTGAAGTTCCATAATCCCTAACTTCTGAAGAAGAAATCGGTGAAGCCATAGTTAAAGCATTACCTGAAAGCAAGCTCTAATTTAATACCTGTAATTGTTATATTGAAATCTATTGTTTTATAAATGAAAAAGTAGCATTTAATTATCCTAACGACTTTATCACTGTGATTTGTCTCTCCTGTTGTTACTTCAACTGACCTTTTTATGTAAGATTCTACTTATACTTTTTGCCGGGATAGAAGTCTTAATGTTTAAGAATACAAGTAAACAAGTAATCAACAGTCTGCTGCAACTGATCTCTATTATCATGCGTTACTGACCTACATTTACCATTGCCAGCAGTGAACCCCTATCAGTATGTACAAGTCCTTTCACACCTAGTCGGTATTTGTTTATGTTTGTCATACCCAACCCTTTTTTTTTTTGTTTTGATCTCATTGCTCCATTCATAACAGCACAATATTTGATGTTTAATGAATCACGTGAGCATGGACATGTCTTACCTTTGCTTTTCAAAGAAACGTGTGGAAATACGATCCTTAAATTTTCACAGAAACAAACCTGTTAAAAGCATATAAAGTGTGATTTTTGTAAAAAGCCATTGATTTCTGAAGCTAATTGCATATTTTAGAATCTGAATCATAATTTTAAAGCCTGTGATGTTTCTCACCATGAGGTTTTACTCTTGCAAGGGCGATGACAGTTGAGTTTTTCCTTCTAGCTATGTTTTCTACTGTAACTCTGTGTGTTGGGGCAAACAAGAGGGTATTAGCAATACTATTGGCCAGTTTGCCAGAGGAAGAATGCAGATTCCTGCGCAATCTTCTCTAACATTTAATATAACCAAACTCTTGATGTCCCCTTTAAAAAGACTGCTACTATGAAGCTTTTTGCTGTTGTGGTTGTCTTTACATCAGCTTCATCACCTCCTATTACCTGACAAACCTGCCCCTAATAAATCTTCCTCCTCTTTTATTGAATCTCAGTTTACATCTTTATTTGGTCTTAACTCTTTTCTTTTTTCCCATACGTTTATGTGGGACTTGCATAGAATGGGAATCTTCAAAAATACAGACCACAGAAACTGTAAATAACATTTCTCCCTGTCCTGCTCTGTTGTTGAGGTCTGAACAGAGCACAAAGAGAATACTTGGTTCTACTCTGCAATTGTGTTTGTTGTATCATCAAATTAATTCATGGCAATGCTGTGAAACCAACTATGATATGACGTTATCTTCTCCTTACTTCCCCGCCTGCTCTTTGTTATATTTCCATCTGAAATAGAAAACTGAGACACTGAACACCGAATGGAAAGTTAACTTACAGTGACCTTTCTGTGCTGGTTTTTACTATGCTAGGAATGATTTATTCTTCAGCTTTGGCTTCTTCATTTTTGTTTTGTTTCAGCTCTTTTTAGCAATGTACTCCCTTTTGCTGTACTGCGCAATGACATTATCTTCAGTATTCCTCACAAGCAACATAACGCTGACCATTAACTACCAGCTGAGTGTTATTAGCTCGGTGGCTCAAGGTCACTCAGGATATCTTGCTTCATTTTCTGTTCCCGAGAAAGAAAGTAGCTCTTGGAGAGAACATTTTTGAGATGTATCTTGACTTTAAAATTGGCCACTTTTGAGCACAGAGTGCAGAGGCTTTATGAGAGCAATAGACTTTATGGGTATGCATTAGGCCAATAACAGGGTAGGTCAATAAGCGAGAAAATTTCCCTGTAGTGACATAGTGTTTCATAACTCCCCATTACCTTCTGTGGGATCTAGTATAGGCAGCAATGGCTTCCCTTTTCTCTGCTTGCTGTGGAAAATATTTTATAATTTATTTTTTTAGTACCTTCTGTCAGAGGATACCAAAGTACTTTGCAAACAAATTAAAAACACCTATGAGGAAAGTTACTTACATTTCTATTGCTCAAGTCACATATGGAGATCTAGAAGTGTGAAGGGGAGACATAGGCAAGGTTACAAAGTGAGTGTGAGACAAAATGAGGAGAAAAAGAAACAGCGTTACAAATGTATTTTGCTTTGCTTGTTCTGTGGCTTCTTGTGGTTTTTGTTTGTTTTGGGGGGTTTTTGTTGTTTTTTTTCTTTTTTTTTTTTTAATATATAACAATCACGTGAACATTTTTTTCCAGGAAATTTTAAGGGGAAAAAATTGTCTTACTAGTAGGAAGAAAATTTATCCAATTTCTGTAACATTTTTCTGAAGATTACCGTGGGAGGAAATTAATATGTGTATCAAATATTGAAGAGCCGAAAAGAAGCATCATGGAGGAACTGGCTCAACTAGTGGCCTCTAAGATGTGGATATATTTGTATACAGGTTCCTTTCACTGTTATCCCTTTTTCTGCTGTTTAGGAGCTTCCTGTCAGTGAATACGGGCGAGTGTCAGTTTTATTCCCTTGTGAAAGCATCATGCAGTCTGCATGATTTTGTAGAGTTTTGAGATGCATTTTCCCTCACATTAAAATAATTTTTTTTTTTTTTGATGAGGGGAGATCACTGAATCCAATGAATTGTAAGGAAATATTTAAATCATGTTTGGATATAGATTCGGAGGAATCTAAGGAAGTTTTGAACATTTACAAGGCGCATAAATGATCCCTATTTCTTCTACCTCTTAAACGGTTGGACAAGTAGTAGGGAGTGTTATTGAGTCGCCATCCAGCAGACCCAGGAGACAGAGGACTGACCATAGGATTCAGAAACGAGGCGGAGCAACCACGAAGGGAGAATAACGAGCTGTTCCAAGAACAACATTGACCCGTCACTACACCAGGGGTTACCACTGGCATCTCAGCTCATATACGTCAGATTTACATGATGCTTCTTGAGTCTTCCTCAGTACAGACCTGGAAGTTTTCAGAACTTCAACAAAATAATCTCACATGAGAGGGGGTTTGTTGGTTGGTTGTTTATTAGCAGAACAGTTACTTGAAATCCATGGCTTTCTCCTCCACAATGATTTTAAATCAAGATCGGTTGCTCTCCAGATATCCTAAAACTAAGAAACTAAGTTGAATAGAACCTATAGTCTATGTTATTTGAGTATCATTTATTATTATTCGTATTACTTTTAGTGATATATTTTTTAAATCAAAGGGTTTGTCTCTTCCTTTTCTTAGTTTGTTCTTTTTAAGTGAAAGGACTATTTATGGAAAAACAGGTAGCTGAAACTTGCCCTAAAACTTAACGGACAGCATTAGTCAGCCTAATAAATATTGGCAATTCTATTATGAGGTAATACTCAGAAATGCAGTCCATTTCCTGGCATGTAGATTGACACAGTGCAAAGTCTTATTGGAAAGTTTCATTGTGTTTGAATGATCATAATGTCACTCCCATTACTGCTCTCTTGTTCTTTCTGTCACTGACATGCAATTATGGGATTTCACAACTGAAGTGATGACAATTGCTCCTCTGTGTGTGTGTGTGTGTGTGTGTGTGTGTGTCTTTCCCCTTAATACAACTCTATCTAGCAATCTGTAATTTGATAAAGTGGAATTGAAGTGACAGGCATGACAGAAATGCCAAAACAATAATTTGACCTCCCACTGAAGTGTCAACATGTTCGGCTGCATGACTTTTGTACATGCTGAATACACATAAAAGAAACAGATACTATATTTATTATAGTAGAATACCTGTTAAGGCAGTTTACTAAAAATAGGTATTGCAGCCCTGTGTCTTTTTGCCAATGTGTTCCATCTTTAACCATTGCATTTTCTGTGCCTGTACGACCGTGTGTAAATATAATTTTTATTACACATAAATCATCTCTATTTTATTAGAAGAAGATTTTCTTTAAATCTTCATTTTAGAAGATATTTGGGTAAATCTCGAAATAATAACTGTGTGGCTGTGTATCTTGAAGAGACTATTTATTCTTTAATTTTAAGAACAACTCTTTCATATTAAACCGCTTGGGGAATGGTGTCAAAGAATAAAGAAAGAATCATGTAAAAGGCACACCGTTTCTTTTTCCCAGGTCCTTTAATCCTGATGAAATACCTAGTTCCCACTTGTACAGAATATAAAAATAATCCCTGTTGCAGATTAGACTGTGTTGCAAACACATTTTATTGAGGATATCAATCAGCAAACTGACAAATTTTAGTTAGAGCATATGGAAATACAGATTATAAAAATGTGTTTTCTGCAGGTGGAGAACTACTGATAATTTAAATTTCATTGGAGAAAAAACTTCTGGAATGAGTTACTTACCAGTGTGGCTGATGCCTTTGAAAAGTCAGCTTTTTGCTGAGGTAGACTTGAGTTTAAGAAGTCGTAAAAATACCTTTCTTTTTTAAATCCGATTCCAGTCAAAATCCAATGTAGAGCTTTCTTGTAAGAACCCATGAGCTATATTATGGTCTACATACAATATAAGAGTTCTCTGTTGCTGTTACGTGTTACAAAGGAAAAAAAAAGCCCTCTTTTTGACAAATAGTGCTAATTTTTATCCTTTCCTGTGACCCGTAGTCATACCTTTCAGCTAATATTCTTTCTGCCCTTTTTCCTTAATATTTTGGCATTAAAACTTCCCTTTATCTACAATTACATTCAGCACTGATGTTTGCATTATGTGAATTTAAAACCAGAAAGCAATCACAATTCTTTTGGAACTTCTGCTTTGAAACAAGTTGCTTTAGGTAGATGACAACTTCCTGCTAATGACTCCTAAAAAGCTCACAGAGATAGAAATAGTATTCTGAAATATCTGGTACTCCTATAGAAATTAATAATAGTTTTTAATTTTGCAGAAGTAAACCTATGCACAAATTACTTTGGTAGATATTCACATGGACTGTACCTGCATTGCATAGAATGAACTGTATTTCCCCTGAGGAAAGGAAGACAAGGAAGAAACTTTTTGAATTTAATATTCAGCAAAATGTAAAATTAAAATATTCAGATTCAAGTCAAAAAAAAAAAGTCAAGTGGAGAGGGAGAACTTAAGTCTGATTTGATGCTAATTATCTGTCAAAATTAACTGAAAAATAATTCAGGAGAGACTAAAGCCTTGTTGAACTTTTGCCTACATCTGGCCATTAAGTTTTCAACAGGTATAAAAACACGCAGGAGAATCGGCTTTTGAAGTTCTACAAAAAAGGAACCCCCACGGCTCTCTTGCTGTTGGCGTGCGGTGAACGGGAGCACTGCAGCCATGGGCAACGCCTCTTCTTCTACCATGTAGGGAAACGTTTCTGTCTAAAAGTGCTGTTTTCTGGCGGTATAAGCTGTTCACAACCCATACTTTGCTGCATCACTGGAGTATAGCTGACTTTAGCAGTTATGTTACCTACGTGATTTCCAGTTACTGATCTGACCCATCGGATTCTTTGCAAGGTACCAGATACGCAGGCCAAGGTATGCAAGACCAAATTACTTGGAGATTCATATTAACTGTATCTCATTGTGCAATTCTCTATCGTATACCTATGCCAAAGTGCTTAACGAGTTTTGTTGCTTTAGAGAAAAGTACATTTCGAGTTGATGTTTCCTTCCCTGTCTTTTTTCCTTGCTTTTAAATAACATTATGGGAAACTTCATAGGGAAGGATAGAGCTGAGAGGACATAGAGATGAATCCTCTTCCTTGCAGATCCTTCTGTGCGTGCTGTCTGTTCTGCAGCTCGAGGGGCTGAGGAACAAGAACGAGAGGGGGTTTCTACCAAGCACCTGGGCTGCTCTGATCCCGCTGTTTCTAGGAATGCCCACAATAAAACTGCCAGGGCTTTGGGAGCACTTTCAGACTGCAACCCTGCATTATGTTTTTTGCTGTATGCTTTGGGAAGCCGCCTGTTTTTTTCAGGATGTTTTCTAGACCTGGTCTAGAGAGCTCTGAAGTGGTAGGGAGATCTTACGGTGACATGAAGAAAAATATTTCCCTGTTTCAGGCAAAACAGTCTCAAGTCTTTCATTTAACTTACTGATGAAAACTTCTTTAATGTATCTTGCTGTGAACGGAAGTATGTTTTTCAGGAAGCCTCAATTCAACTGATTTTGGGGTTTTTTGATCTTTTAGGGTGCATAGCTTAGCTAAGAAGTCTTTGGTATTGAAATACTACCAGTTCTTCATTTAAGATGGATGGGCGTGGTGTTGAAGGAACGTACCTTCATTATTTAATATTTTTGTCATTTCTAGCAGGAGATCTTATTAGGTATTAGCCTTAAAATTATAGTTTGAGGTTTACATAGTTACTAACTCTAGCCAGTAATCTAAAATCTGATGAGAGTAGTTCTAGCTTTGCAGTACGTGTGCAAAATTAGCTTCCAAGAAAAACCTCACTGGAAAAGTCAAGTTGAAACCAAAAATCATTGTAGGTCACTTGTCTACAGTGTAGTGACTTGAACTATGTTGGGCTATGCAGTTTCTGTAACTTGTTGTCCAGAGGGATAATAAGAGGAAATAAATGCCTTTCTGACTATATTTTTAATGATAATTATTATTTCTACATGATGTCAGGTCTACTGGCAAAAGTCCAAAGCACAAACCTTCAGTCGCTGAGGACAGGAAGAATATATGAAGGAGATACAAAAAGAACTAGACAAAGGCATAATTAATCTCTTCCCCAGTCTCACAGGTCTGCCCTTACCAAATCCCACCTGGGGATTGAGTCCATCCCGTTCCTCTGGTGAGGCAAAGGGGCAAGGCGGGTTTTTGGGGTGGCCTCCAGGAGGGTGTCGTGTGCTTCCCAACTTGGACACCACTTGGGAGTTGGCAGGTCAGGGCTCACCCACAGTGGGTTCTGTTGTGTGCGGGGGCGCAGAGCCGGCTAGACCAGTTCTGGCCAACAGGCATCCGGTGCTGCTCCCACCCGGGCAGGGCGTCACTGCGCCCGCAGCTCACCCACAGCTCCGCTGGGCACACAGCACCGAGGGATGCGCCCTCTGAATGCCCCAGCAAGGGAAACAAATAATTCGGTAAACGGCACTTTGAGTTTTAAAGGGCGGGCAGTGAAGTCATTGGAATTCCTGAAAGCCTGCAGGTTGTAGTCTGGAGGCTACAGGTAGACCATTTATTTTCATGGATGAAGTTGAATTACACATCTTGACAGGAGAAGCAAGGTCCCTTCTTCTGATGAAGGCTGCCAAAGCCACTATGCTTTCCATCAGTTTGCCTTTTAAGCTTTTTTTTTCCTTTTTCTTCTTTTTTTTCTTTCTTTTTTTTTTTTTTTTTCTTCTTTTAATTTCATCTAATGCTTTTAACCACTTGATAAAAACCAAAACTCTAGCTGGACATTTTATAAGAAATGCATATGTTTTATACAAATTAACTAGAAATGATGTGCTAAACAATGGCTTTAAAATCCTGTGTTTTAGCAGCAGCTGGCAGAGGCTGAAGAAAACTTAGGCTGTTTCTTGCCTTTCTTCCCAGCTTGTACCTGTGCTCGTATGACTGTGCCTTTGGAGCTGTGTACTATCTCATGCTGTCATCTTGTCACAGGAGGAGGGAGAGGTTTGGCCTTGCAGTGTGATAAAGTTGCTATGACATGAACTTGTATCCATCTCCTTGCTAGGAGCCAGGGCTGTTTTTGTAGATAAATGCTTCCTAGCATAGAAGCTGGGCAGAGCTTATCCTGCAACCATTAGCCCATTTGACTTTTTTCTAACTCTTGTGTTGAATTTTTGTTATGGAATAAAGTTTGCTATTTCAAGAATGGAGAAATTAAAATTATAGTCTTTAATAGTTAAGAAACCTTTTCACTTCATCCATTTAAGCTAAGCCACATGTTTTCTAGTCACTGTTTTAGTAATCTGGAACATCACATTTTGGACATATGAAAATATAATCTCTCTGTCTCACAAGATGTTCATAGTCTGATATAATTTTTTAACATTTTAACTGGATAAACTTTAAAAAAAAATAAGCTAGGATCAGTTTTGGGAGAAGACAAACGAAAAGAGTAAAAGGTGTGTAGAATCCTTCTTACCTTTAATTTTACGTACTTAAATCATTAACGGGAGGTAAGAGTGCTGGGTATTCCACTTAAATCTTTGTTACAAGGTGTCATTATTGCCTTCACCTATCCTTGCTCAAAATGTGCTTTCTATATTTGGAAAAAAAGTATAATCATTTCATTAAGCTCGGTGAAATCTAGCCATGTTGACAATAAATATTGTAGGTCAGTGTTTGCTGGGACGTGGAGCAGAAATACACAGCACAATAACTCCTAAGAGAGCTTTTTGTAATGAGGCCACTGTGGGAAGCCACTTAGTGTTCTGCACTCGGAGAGAACCGGGGAGTTTATCCACCCGATAAGAGTATTTATTCTTGCATAAAGCTCCCAGATGGTAACATCGAGAAAATATACTTTTCTCACTTCTGTTATGCATCAGGCTAGTTGATACGCTTTTTATTAGACGAGTAATCTTCCAGATGTTGTTTCATGAAACAGCGGTACAGAGAAATTGTCCATTAATTTTCTATTCCCAGGTTCTAGGCAATGAATTCTGATTTTTTTTTTTAAAAGTTACAGGACAGCATTTCATGTATTAAGTGATACACAGATTGTGCATTAGCTGATTAAACTTACCAGAACAGCGTTAACATAGCACTTGCTAACTTGTCTTTTTCAGTTCTCCCAAAGGTAAAATAAACAAATATTCAAGTTGTAATTTATAAATACATACAACTTCTGTGGTTAATTGAAAGTTCTAGAAAATTACAGACCTTCCTAAGAGAGAAAATACGAGATTGAGGAGCCATAAAATAAGTCAAGTACCTTTTCCTTGACTCTGTGTGTCTGGGCTGCAAATCTGGCCTGTATTGTCTGCAGCACTTTGGACTCAGAAATGTTTATTTTCCACAGAGAAACCTCAATTTAATTTTAATTAAATTATATGAACTTTAGAAAGAAGTGTATGTCTAAAAGCATTAAACCCTTTATTTTCTGGCTGAAAACATGGCCATCTGTGCTTGGCCACATTCATGTTCTGTTCCTCCGTTTCAGTTTTCCTTGAGTAAGGAAAAAAAAAGCTGGTCTTGACTCCACAGGTGCTTGAAATAAGTGTTCCATTTCTATGAAGCTTCCTGAAAGAGCCTAATTGGTGAGGTAAAATATCTCCAGCAAAACATTTTGGGAATGCGAGCTCTTCTATAATTTCTTCGAAGTCCTTCTAGGAGAGCTCATGTTAAAATAAACACACAAGCGTGTTGCTATCTAGGAGGCTACAGTTGCTTTCTCTTTAGCCAATATAGGTGACAGCCTGAATGCAGCTCCTCGGTGCTCTTGGTTTCCTTAGTGCATGTACTCTTCATGGACAATAAGGTGTATAATAGTTGGAAATGATATTTGAATCCTCTGTGAAGAACTTGATGCAGGCGAGTGTTTTACTGGCTGACTCATAAAATGCAGAGAGAGAAATAACATTCCTTCTGTGTCAAAAACTCCATCCCTGTGGCAAATTTAAATTTTAACATTGAAAATTTCAATCCTTTTAGGGATTAAACCACCGATTATATTTTTGCATTTGTGTCCTTATGACCAGGAACAAAAGGTTTCTTATGGAAACTCCCCTAGTTCTGTTGCTGAGCATGATGTTACCCGGTGTGGAATATCCAGCCAATTTGGATCTTTGTGCCGGATCTGTCCTCTCCCCATCTCTTGCCTGACTCGAGCCTGTTCAGTGCCGAGCGGGAGATTGGGGAATTCAGCACGAGCAAAAGCGAAGGCTTTGATGCTCTGCCTGCACTGTTTAGCATAATGAAAATAACAGTGCGTTACCAACACTGTTTTAGGGAAAATCTATTAGGAAGGCTCAGGTTGCTGCAACTGTTGACAAAAAAAAAAATTACAACAGCAGAACAGGATTCCCGTGGCCAGTGAGAAAGCTCTGCTTTCACCTACTTCTAAGTCAGCAATCTTTCCTCCTACATATAGTATTTATTTAGTTAGAGTTGAAAGGAGTCCATGCTCTTTGAACATCTCCCTTCACCGCCAATGTTTCGGCACTTCCTTGGAGAGGCAGAGGGTGAGCTTAAAGGCTATTAATAACGGGGAAAGCCCAATGTCATTTGTGTTTGAGTTTAAACTTCTGCTGTCATTTAGACACAAATTGATCAGATGGCTTATCAGTGGCAGATTGTGTTCAGTGTATTTGAAGGGGACAGACTGAATTAAACCATTGTTTTGTTTGCCAAATTAATATCTGGGATGTAATCCAACCTGATTAAAGGGATAGCTGTGGTTGGATCGTGAAAGGGTAAGCAGACTTTTGGAAGGCCTTTTTTATACCTGCTGGCTCTATTACCTCCGCAGTAGCTTGGATACAGACAAGAATATGCTTCTATCCAGTAATCCAATTCATTTCTCATTGATTCCAGTTTGTCTTTTTATGTTGCATTGGATCTCTTGCCAGGTAAATATTTTATCTGTAGCAATAGATTGCTTTTTACTGCTGCCTGGACACCTGGTTCTGGGCAGTTTGATCAAAACTTCCTAATGCACTCATTTCAGAACTGATTCCTTCAACAGTGATGCAGAATGTCTTTTTTTTTTTTTTTCTAATGAAGGCTATTATTAAAAGAGCTCTTATGCTTTTATATCCATATCTGGAAATTTTAATATGTGTGCATGTTTCTGTTGTCTTTGAAACATTTTTTATTATTTTTATGTAAGAAGTGAATTTGATTAATGGATTTAGTTTTTAAATGGTTAATGAATTTTTTATTTCTTTTTTTCCATTTTTCTTGAACAGGCACATTTTATTGTCTTTCAGTTTGATGGGCGATAGAGAGATTTATATAAACTATGTGCTGTCTAGATTTGATTTGTGTAATCATAGTGGTTTTGCACTGTTAGAAAATATCTTGTTGTTGATCAGGGTCAAAAAATCCAGAGATTATGCCATTTATCTCAGTGACTTGAGAACTGAAATCGAACACTCAGGGCAATATTGAAGGAACCAGCGTACAGGGATGCCTCACTATGCCATGCTTGCTGTGTTACAGGTTTATTTGTAAGCGTGAATTGTCTGAAATCCAGTAGGGAACATCTATTTCAGCAAATTTGTTTCATATGTTCATTTCATACAAGCTTGCTTCACAGTGGTCTTTTCCTGAAGAGACAAATGGTTAATGAATGATAGGACCAAATTCACAAGAGAGGTAAAATCTTATTGCACTAACTGGTGTCACATTACACCAACTCATTAGATGGTTTATTTTCCTGGAAATCGTTGTTTGTGCCTTAGATCGTCACAGTTACAATACAATTACTGCTACCTCCTGAAAAAAATTTGCCTCTGTAACCAAAGGTTTATGTAATTTTGTCATTTTGCTGGCTTGTATTTTCTTGGTCCTATTTTCCTCATAGGCATGTATTATTTTATTTCTGCAGAACAGATTCCAGCGTCTTTTTGGTTCATTGTAACACATTGAATCAAGCTATACTTTTTAGCTTTGAGATGACAGGTGTGGTGGGTAAAGATAAGTCAAGGACACATTTCTTGGCTTTGCCACTGGCTCTTTTGATCTTGGCAAGTCATTATCTTCACCATTCTTTTCTGGTTCCTAGATAGCTTCAGGGGCTTGGTTTTGTTTTCTGGTTTGATTCCGTTTTGCTGCTCTTGAAGAGCAGAGTCCTAAATCGGTTTATTTCTAACGAGCATTAGGAAGAAATTTCTCATGACAGTATATTAATAGTTTTGAGAAGTAGTAAAATAGAAAAATTTTGCCGTTCTCTATTGGTTATAGTCTTTTAAATGCTTTAAAGAACCTTTTATTAAAATGTAAGACATTGTCAATCGTTATTACACAGTCTAAGTAAAAAGTACAGAAGCTAAGTTTAAGATATTTAGAATCAGTGTCACAGCAAATCTATGACAATATTAAAATTCAATTGCTTGCATAAAAGTAACGCTCCATCTATCCAGTATAACTTTATTTGGATCAAAGTCAAAATCTCCTTAAAAGTGTCTCTCTGATTAAGGAACAAATTTAAACTACTTGAAGCTGTTTTTCATTGGTTTCAGTTATGTGAAGATGCAAGCCTTCCTTTTTTTCTTTAAAATGTAAGTAGTTACTTGCGTTTAAGAAAACTACAGATTATGTAATTCAAGTTTTGGGTCAACTCATTATAGAACGATTTAACTTTTTGAAGAGATTTAAATAGGCTCAGATGCTCCATATAGCGTTTCTTCTCTTACTATGATAAATAACTTCAGCATTAGTAGAGACATATTAATAACACAAGAGAATGAGATTGCAAATCTTGTGTCTCAGGGTTCTTTTTCTTCTACTTAATTAGTCTGATTGCAAAAAAAGCTTCCTACGCAAAAGTAATTGTTATCCAGAGGACTAATACGAGTGATAAACTCAAGGGGTTTTTCCAAGTGAAAATGTTTGAGGAAAGAAACTTGGGTGAATCAAATGGCATCTGTGAAGTGCACTGTGTGTGCTCAGGGCTTAATTTTTAAAAAAACTCAGCAGTTCATGTTTAACTGTGCTGCTAAAATAAGATTCAGTACTGTCATGCAGAAACACTGTCTCGGAGAATGCTCTTAGTGAAAATTAATTATAGTTTGCCATTGTAGGTGCTAGGAATCGTGTGCGGTTGATGGCCACACGCTATTGTAGGAACATCATGAGTACTGTGCAGATACCTATATGGAGTTATTTGGGCTTTCCATTTGGTCCTGTAGCACAAATACCAACGTGGAATGGAACTCAGGAAATAGAGGCTAAAAACTTCTTCGTCTTATTTGTCATATATTTAAGTTCTAACTTGCAGTTCACTGAATTCAGCATAATGGTATGCGCTGATTTATTTTAAATGTACTAAAATGACTTTTAAAAGTTTTGAACCACGTGTGTGTCTAAGCACTAATTTAGATTGACTGAGTTTTGTGTGGAGCCATGCTAAACCACCTTGTTTTCTACCAGCCACACTGCAGTCTTGATATTTAATGTGTTCTTGCCTGATATTGTAGTCATCAATTTTAACATATTAATTTCCCTGTGTACTTTATTATAAAATATTCAGCTATTTCCTGTAAACGCTGATAATGTGTTTTAGAAATAAAATTTGCCTGTGACTCATTCCAAGAAGACATTTAAACGTGCAAACTTCTTTTACTGCTTTTCTGTTTCCACATAGTTGCAGAGCTCTCGCTGACGATTACCATGCATATATAACACAATAGCTATTTTTATTCTTTTGCTACTGCTAGTGTACCTTGTGGAATCTGCCTTTAAACTCTATTACCCTTCCTCTGGGGTGTTTAAACTGCAGCTGTATCTGTCTTCTTGTTTCATTGAATGCATTATGTGTCAATGTCCACCCTATCTAGTTTCAATCTGAATAAAAATTAGTCCTTAGTTAGCATAAAAAGTCTCTTTATTACATTTATTTGAGCATCACCTAAAGCATCAATCCAGTTGTTTTCTGAAACCCTTAAAGCTGATGAACAGTAGTTCTAGAAAGTAGAGAAGGTTGCTCTGATAATCGTTTTAAGAAACAAAATGTTCTTTTTTTCTTGCATAGTAAAGCACAGAGTTGGTTTATAATATGTATGTAGTTTAAATGTTAAAAATGTTTAAATGTTAAAAGATAAATACCTAATAATATTTTGGTTTTAGTCAATTAATGAAATATCACTTAGTGCATTTTCTTATGCGTGCCTAATACTATTTGGCAATCGTTTTGAAATTACATAGTTTACCTCAAAATTCAAAGTATTCAAGCAATAGTTTAAACTGTTTAAAAAAAACCAAAAACAAACACAAAACCCAATGAAGCAAGTGTGGTTATAGCTCACATGGTGTTTCTAGAAATCATTTTAGTTAGCCGATTTGAATGCCCTGCTCTCATTGTGTTCTGTCTTTACTTCAGAATATTTTTTCATTCATGTGTTCAGTGTTTTTCCATGTAAATGCTACAAATCTCCCCAGTAGCTTTTGTTAATACAAATGTGCATCCTATAAAAGCTTGTTCTTTTTACATTTAAATGTTTTACTTAACCGGCTGCTTTTTGAAATACAATGATGATATAGCTTAGAGAACCAGGAGATGGCAGTGTAGGATAAAAAAAAAAAATAGGGGTTCACTTAATAAAACCTGTCTCCTTCATAAATTGATTAGTTGGTGTTTTTTTTAATTCCTCTCCAAAAAAACCCCCTTAATTTCATAATAACCTATGCATTATTTTAGGGCTTGCTCATCCTGACAATGGTTAAGATTCTCTATTATTGTACTCTCGCTACATTTACTCTGTATGTTTATCTTCACTTGTCTGTTTTAGATCTGATACAACTCCAAAATATTTTTTTTCTACTGACTGTTTGTATTATTTTTAGCTTTGCGAATGCTCTCCACTAAATCTTTTTTTTGTAAGCATTTTACATGACAAAATTCTGAACTTTTTGAAAATGGCTTCTTTCAAGCCACTCTTTCGCTTTCTACTTTTCTGCACTGTTGTTTGTTGAGTATAGTAATAATTTAAACATTCAATGTCAGATCACTGTAATACAGTAAAATAGTTAGAACTATGTTTTCCTGTTTGTGGGCTGCATAAAATCATCGGATATGACAGCTGCTCCTTCTGCACCGCACAAGAACCAAGCAATAAAGAGCTGAAGTTCATTTAAGGCATTAGAAAATGCAGTTTACTTTTCAGGCTGGCACCGGGGAACATTCCTAAATGCCATTTTTGAATGATGCAGCCTAAAATGAGAGAAATTCTAGCATCCAAGTAACTTGAATGGACTGAAACCTCAGTGCTCCCTCCTCCTTTTCTCCCTGAGCTCTTGATATCATTTAGGCATTATTGGTATTAGATTATTTTATTAGATGGAGAAGATTAGGGCAGAAATTGTGTGTCTTGATAAGGATTTCCTTCTTTTTAATAATTTATTTCTTTTACGAATTAGCAACTGCCAGAGTGGACATGTGAATGATAAACAAATAGAGTTTTGTTGGATTTTTTTTTGTTTGTTTTTTTTTGTTTTGTTTTTTTGGTAATAGTCACATTGAAACTCTTCAGAAAAGAAATACTACTACTATTTTATTCACAAGTGAATACATGACTAACCGAAAAAATGTACCACGACCCACACTATTTCTAAGGAATGTTATTTTGCTGAGAGTTGCTTTATAATATGAAATGTGTAAGCATATTTGTCTCCACAATGTTATTTCCTATAGTACTAGGTTATTTATTTATTTTTATATTTTGAGTGTGTGTGATTGCCAAATAACTTGGGCTTTCATAACAACTTTACTGGTAAAATATTTTTACTGCAACATTTGCAAATGTGTGCTTAAGGGACAGGCCAATATGATAGTTGACGTTTATCTACGAGACGGTGAAATTACCAGTGGATTTTTTTTATTGCACAACTCCAGCATAAAACTTGTGAGTATAAACTCACTGACAAGCTTTATAGATGGTGAGGAGCTTAACTGCTGTTGCTATTTGTGGGGAAAACTTCCTTTTTTGTAGGTATTATAATAAAACAGTTGTGGAGATGTTAAACCAGAGGCTTATTATTCTGACTGATATTATTCTGTATGTTCTTTCTGCCATTGATGATGGGTTGCTAATAGGATAATGTATGTTGCCTCACATTGTATTTGATGACTTACATTAAATAGTACAAGAAAATGGAGCACAAGAAATAGTTCTAGGTTTAAGTTCAGTTACTGTTACTTGGATTGAACTTTTTTTAATAAGAATTTCCAAGCATAGTGTTTAGATTATATACCTACAGCTATTTGTAATCTATGGAAAGGGAAATTCTAGTTGATGGGAAGTTTAATGATATCTCACTTAATTCTGTACACAAATGAGGAATAAGTTCTTACAGAAGTTGAAATTTCTCGAAGTACGTGGTTTGGCTAATGCCGTGTTGATAGTAAGTAGTGTATTTAATTTGAAACTAGCTATAATGATTGCCTCTCTACATATCTCATTAGCACAGATGGATCTATGGCTCTGTCCTGCTAAATCTATATGTTGCTCTGATTGTCTTTACCTTTTTAGAAGATAATGTTTTTTCACAGTTTCTAGCTTTTGCCTTTATCTTATCAGGTTGATTTTTGTCAGTGTGTTTAATATAAGAATCCTTTTAAAAAGTAGACTAAATTTACTGTACGTCATCTCTTTGGGAACAGTGTTCTTTGAAGACATAAAGCGTACATTTATGGCATTTTCTAACTATTCAGTAAACTGTTTAAGGTTTAATGAAGTGGAAATCAACTTCCAATGCCATTTAAATATGGATTTAGTGCATAAGAAATTGTGTTCTATGGATGTTGTGTTTTGAATGATGATGTCAGAACTGAGTCCATGCAGCTAGACGTGGAGGAGTATACCTGGTGGTGTCGTGATTTAGAGTTCTTTTGAACCATCTTAATTATTCAGGCCAATATTGATCTATATTAGAATAATCCATGTGATTAGTTTTTATTTGCTGAAGACAATATTATGATATTGTTGAGGTGAAATGTATGAAATTGGTAGTCAAAACCTTCTGTAATTGCTCGATAATTTGTTCCCTGGTTTCTGTTTGGGATGATAATTGGAGTCTCTCTCTTCATCTAATTTGCTAAATATATTGGTGAGATTTCTTGTACAGTAAACAACAAAGTAGTAATGGTCTCTTCAAACATGGGCTCCTTTGTAAGATGGGAGGGGCAGGAAATCAATTCTTCTTCTGTTTACCAATTTCTTTCAGGAGATAAGAATCGCTTTGAGTTGACGTAGATTAATTATACAGATTACATCAATTGTCTTAATCAGAATCCTGTAATAGTAAATTAGTCTTACTAAAATGGTTAATAACTTCTGACAAAACAGTATTTAATGTCTGTTTTGTCTTCCCCCCCCCCTTTTTTTATTATTCTGGCTTTAGAAGTTTTTGAAAAGCAGATCCCCGAAGTTTAAACTCAAAAATGGAAAAAGAAACCAATGCTGACATTTAATTAGATTTTCCAGATGCTTTTTAGGAAGAACATGAAAAAGCTCCTGATAGTCTCTGGTCCTGTCATTTCAAAGTTCCTTACAGCTCTTCTTTAAAGATTTTTTTTGCTTAGACATAAATGTGTATTCATGGAAATGTGCAGCAGCTTTAAATATTCTCCCTAATGCTTAAGTATGCAGTTTTCTAGATTATTTCTGTAATAATCTGCTTCTTGAAATTTCTTGTTGTCTCAGTCTTAATTTAAGTATTCCATATTTAATAGTTGGCAAATGGCAGCAAAAAGAATCTCTGTTTCTATATAGTGGTAGTAAAAAACTTGAAAATACATTGCAAGCAGTAAGTTTTTTGTGTGGGTGCGTTATAGGCAGGGTTCTCCTTTTGTCATGCTCTTTATGCTGTGATAATAGGTAGCAGAGGGCTGGATGTCACCAAGTAAACTATTCTCAGCTCTGAAATACTTTCACATTATGGAAAAGAAAAGAGAAAACGAAAGCTCAGAACTGCTGAGCTTCAAGTGTTCTCATTGCAAAATTACCTGTGGGGAGTGTGATGGTTATAGGAGCTGTTTGGGGAAAATAAATTTATTTATGGTCAGTGTGCAAGTATTTTCAATGGTTAATTTTATTCCTGTGCATTGAAGCAAAGACTGAATGAGGTCTGTACTTCTAACATAAGTTTTCCTATGTGAGTTTTCATCCTCTCTGTTTGCTGAATTGATGAGACGTGTAGTTCCAGGTAAAGCATACAAAAATACTCGAAGTACATAGAAGGATGAAAACAAGTATTTTCATCCTCATTTTTTCCCCTTATAAGGCACGAAGTTGATATGGTATATCTGTAATTTTACTGGCTAAGTTCAGTTTAGAAAACATCAGGTTGAGGGGGTGGGAAGTTTGAGGAAGTTTTAGATTTTTTAACTTAACAGGAAAATACTGATTCCTTTTAGGTAACAAATGAAAAATATCTACACAAGCTTATTTTGGTACCCATTATGTACATTTTCACATCACATTGTCAACTGATGTTAATATACATGCATAGTAATATATATATATTTACACCAACAAAGATTTTAGTCCCCTAGATGCTGGAAATAAACACCAAGACTGAGGTAAGAAGGGACAAACGTCTTCATTTTATTTTTTTTTTTTATCCATTAATAAAACATAAAGGGAAATGGTTTTTTTCTAATGATTCTCTATATAAAGTACGAAGTCTAAACATGCATTTAGTTCTTTGCTGATTATAATACTGTACTAAATACAAAATGACTGCAAAAACCCCAACTTTCCTAAAGCCAGCTAAGTCTTTTTAAATGATGGTCTGGCAAACAAGAGATCCTTCTTTCTTTCCCCCCTTGTTTTTCCTTGGGGTAATGAAAAATGAAAACCATTGTGTAAATGTCAAAAACATAGTAAAGAATAAATCCTAGGAGTTGGTTAATGGAACCTTTCTGCCTGGTGGCAAGCAGCAGGCCCTCATCACTACGGCAATTGGCACCAGGATGCTTTGAGCAGTAATATCTCAAGAACTGCGTACCACTTTTTATCACCAATCCCTAATTTACTCAGTCTCGTGGGCACCTGGTTTAAGCTGAAACAAAAAGCAATGAAGCTGCTATAGCATCTTCCATACAAATACCATCATAGCCATTGGAGATTTACTATTTACCATCCAGATATTAAAAAAACACATAATATGGCATAGAGTTATGAATACTATTTGGGTTTTTTTAGCACAGTTCAATTATCGAGTTAAATAAACATATTTCTGTTATATGTTACATTTTGAAGTGTGGGTTTGCTTTCTTTCGTGTCTTCAGCCATGCAGTCCTGTGCTGTCGCAGTCGCAGTGGTACGCCACTTATGTTAATGGTATAAATAATACCAGAAACTGAACTGAAGAGATGAAAAACTAAAGTGTGGAAGATCCACAAAAAGAACAGTTAATAGCTCATGAAATTATTGCTTGCTGTAGTAAAACTGAAAGTATTTATGCTGAGAAGTATATTCCTATTGATGGAATGGAGGTTTCTCCTGGAAAATCTTGAGCAGTTCAGAGACATTTCATGATCTCTGGTTGAGTATGCATACGTGGGGGTGTATGCATGTATTTAAAGAATGGGATTACATGATTTATTTAGGAAGGAAAAAGGATATTTATGGACTTCCGGTTATTTGTTAGATTTTTCTCCAGTAAGTGAGAAGTGGAAATTGGAAATTGCTGTCCACAGCTCTGTTTACAAGCAGATTTAGGGCTTTTTTAGACACAGCAGCTTGGCCAGTTGCTATGAGGTAAAAAAAAAACCCCACCTGATTAAGACAGTAAAATTGCTTGAAGGCTTCAGAATAACTTAAGAGTGCTCATTGCTTATTGAAGGTTTT